>NC_058405.1:67778536-67807173 GCF_002201575.2 Neomonachus schauinslandi | reverse complement strand
TCTTTCTTTCTTTCTTTCTTTCTTTCTTTCTTTCTTTCTTTCTTTCTTTCTTTCTTTCTTTCTTTCTTTCTTTCTTTCTTTCTTTCTTTCTTTCTTTCTTTCTTTCACAAAAGAACCACTGCTTATTTTAACCCTATGCAATTTAACCCAGTCAGTATTCACCTAGCCTGCATTCATCAGCCTGCCATCTATAGTGGATGCTTTTCTCTTAATTCTGTTTGTAAAATTGTAGGAACCAGCAAGTTTTTGGCTGTTTTGTAAACAAACAAAAATCAGAGGCCTAATTATTTTTTACTTAAAGAAAGTATAGTAGAAGAAATCAAGTAAATAGAACCTGGAAAGTCAATCCATAGGCTCAAAGAAATTAAATAAGTCAACAATTAAGGAAAATTGCCTTAAAGACAAGCTAGATTAGGGAAGATGGAGAAAGAGCAGTGCAATCAGAGAACTATTTTAGTTCTGAGGATATCTTGTGTGTGTGGTGGTGGTGCTGGGAGGTAAGAAAGGGGGAGTTGAGGTGGGAAATAGAAGGGAAACATGCCAGGAGGGAAGACAGCAACAAACACAGGACATTGTGCAATAGGTGAGCAATTTTAATTCTAATATTTGTTAAAACAACAAACCAGTATTATTGGTCAGTGTGTTAAATCCTCAAAGTCAAGCATCACTTATAAGTTTGTCTATATAGTCTGCTCTTGGTTGGGATAAAAGGCATGAATACATAAGAATAGATCATTCATATGTAAGTTAATTGTTTGTTGAACACCTACCTGGGAAAGGCATTATGTTAACCTTGAGGAAGGTAAGCAGAAGTAGGATAATATATAGACCAAATAAGCTAAATGAGGCAATAATATGTAAATCCATAAAAAGGTAGCTAATTATACACAAGCCATATGAGCTGTACAGATAGACTAGGTTTATTGCAGTTTGGAGGCAGTGGAGATTCCTTTCACTGTGGAGAATCACAGACCAAGATTAGAACTAGCTTTTGAAGAACAAGCTAAATTTAGAGAGTTGCAAAGAAGAAAGAGAAAGGAACCCCTCTTTTCCTCTGGATATCGATCAATGGAGGAAACACATAAAGGAAATTGCTGAATGAACTAGAAAGTTGGAATGGATACCATGTCTTAGAGTCAAGTTTACAATAAGCTTCTTACCCTCTGCTCTGACTCTCAATACTAATACCCAGAGATTTTACTGGGTTTGTACAGACTCAAAACCCCAGGACCCGAACAGCTGGATGAATGAGGACCTCGAGATTGCCCTAAACATCCATTTGGAGGCAGAAAATAAATGGAATAGTTACCTCAAGAGAAGAGGCATCTCATGTTTAACAGAGTGCAGAGAGTGAAAAAGGAAATGTGGAATCAGGTCTGGCTTTTGGGACGCCATCAGCATGACCACCAAAAAATGGTTTAGTGGATGTCAATTTCTTACAAAATTCACCACTGTTCTTTCCTTTGTGAGCAATGTGGGCATCTGAGAAGCTGTGTCTTACCTTCAGTACCCTTCTAGGTGGAGAGTGGGGATTTTGGCTATTATCCTTAATGGGTAGAAGTAGAAACAAAGAGAAAAAGAGAGCAGATATTCTTTCTTTCCCCTCATGCCTGCCAAAAGCCAAACAACATAAAAATAACCCAGTTGGCATTTAAAGCCTATTAAAAATAATTTTTAAAAAATGGATTTAGAGGTAATGAATGGCTTATCATTGTACGGTTTGCTATTTCTCACAACAAAGCATCCCAAAACTCAATTGCTTAAAACAACAGTCATTTATTACTGCTCATGCCTCTGTAGGTTGTCAGGAGGTTGTTGATTCAAGTTGGGCTTGGCTGGATGCTTCTGCTTCAGGCTGAGGCTGTTGGACAGCTCCACTTCTTACCATGCAACTGTGGGCTGGGATGGGATGGCTTTGCTCCATGTGTTTCTCATCCTTCTTGGACCAGGGGTTTACACAAGAAATGGCCT
This sequence comes from Neomonachus schauinslandi, assembly GCF_002201575.2. Taxonomy (NCBI): domain Eukaryota; kingdom Metazoa; phylum Chordata; class Mammalia; order Carnivora; family Phocidae; genus Neomonachus; species Neomonachus schauinslandi. The sequence goes on along the minus strand of NC_058405.1, from coordinate 67,805,202 downwards.
TCTCATTGTGATGAATATGACCCAGGACAGCAAGCAGAAACCCACAGAACTCTTAAGGCCCAGGATTAGATCTGGCTCCCACACTGTCACTTTCATTTTAATTTATGGGACAAAGCTGGTCACTCAGCTAAACTTAAAGCCAAGGGGCAGGGAAATATACTCTACTCTTCCTGGAGAAACTTAAAAGTCACATTGCAAAAGGTGTGATATGAGTAGGGGTGAAGAATTGGGTTAATAATGAAACTACCACCACCACCACCCACCACCACCACCATCATCATGGATCACAACTGTATAAGTACTGAGTAGGTTCTGAGTGTGTAGGTTCTATTTGTGAGATTGTTACTTTTAGGTAAACCCAATGTTTATAATAGAATGAGAATGGAAAATCAAATCCTCTGCCCCTGGGCTTTGATTTTATTTCCTCATGTATAAAACAAAAGGTTTGGACTAGGGAACCTGGAGTTTTAAGAACTCCAAAGATATGCTAAAATTTCATTTTGATTAGAAAAATTGACTTGTACAGACTAATCACAGCTAAGACTTTTGAGTCACCTGTGTCTAATACATATTTAATACCCTCTTTATATAAAGGGAAACATGGGTGGAATATCATTATTATAATGCCCGACAGTTGAAAAAGTTCTCTTTTAACAAATGTGGGTAAGACCTTTTAAGCATTACTTGAAACAGCAGATACTGAGGAAATCCATTTGGGCAATCACAATATGAGGCTTTTTACATCTCTATAATCCTTCCTTCTCCCAAACCCTCTCTTTTACAACAAGGACTGCCACTGCGGGGGATTTTTTTCTAATGAGTGGGGTATGGAAGGCACACAAAGGAAGCCAAGGACAGGAGTTGTGTGGGAAATGATTGGCAGCATGCCATTGCTTCATCAGGCTGCAGTGACAGGGGTGGCTGAAGATGATGTCCTGCCACCAGCCACTCATCTTGTTCCAGCTACGCAGGTCCTTCGATAATCTTCTCCTGTAACCTTCCATCTTCTCTTAATTTTTACTTACTCTGTTTGTAATAGGAAATTTCATTTGGATTTTCATGAATGGATGTTTTGCTCATATGTTACCTGCTTGCATATTACTGAAATCTTTTAGCTTTCTGGGGTTACTGTGTCTTTAAGATTTAACTCAAACTGGTTTCATATCCATTACATATGTCAGGGGAACCCAGCGTCCTTTCCATTAACTCCCAGGATTCAAGGGTTCTTAATTTTCTTCCAGACACCCTGGCTCTGAGTCCCTACTGCAGATGATGTGTCTTTCTTTTCTATAACATTTTCTTCTGCTGGGCACACTTTTCCTTCTATTCTTCTCTCGTCCTCTGAGGATCCACAGACACAGGGCTAGGGGGTAGATAAACTTTGCTAAAATGGTGAGAAAGTGGAGGTGGGTGAATTTACATGTAATACTGTAAATAATGTAACAGTAAGTATTAGAAAGCCCTGTAATTAAAAGTCCTTCAGCTGTGTTCCATGACCAGGCCTTTCTCATGGAAGATCTCTCTTCAGCCCCTGGTTATCTTATGAAGCTTCTCTCTCTATTGTACTTTGGCTGCCTCTCAGAAGACAACAAAAGGCTACAAGGCTTGTACATAGAAACATTGTCATCCTACCCAAACCAAATTCCAAGTGACTTTAGGTGCACACAGATCATAAAGTACTTTATGAAACCAGAGGCTTCTCTTCTAGGACTATTTCCGCAGCACAGAGCCTTGAAATGGCAGTGATTTTTGTTTGTTTGTTTTATTTTTCTTAATCTAGGCCAGCTCAAATACTTTGGTAGGACTGTCTTTGACTATGGATGTTGTCAGTGCTACTCTACTACCCCTCATTATTCCCACACCATCGTTTACAGCAGGAGTGGCTATGGTCATTTTGTTTTTATTATTGTTCTGGAAAATACTTTTATTTCTGATACAGATAAATATGATATCTCAGACACAGAAAAAAGAGCATTCCTAGTATATAAAATAAGTCATCACAGTCCAGATATGGAGGCAAGGATGGTGGGAGAATGTTGTAGAAGCAGTCCACTTTGTGCCTGCAAGTCCATGGCATGTGAGTGATTGGGGAAGAAGAATCTGGAAATATACATTGGCTTGGGCTAAAAAGAGCCTTGGATGACAGGCCTTTGAACTTTCCTTTGAGTGATCCCCATCACTTACAAAACGAATGAGCACCCAAACCAATGATGTTTTTTTTATTATGTTAATGTTAATCACCATACATTACATCATTAGTTTTTGATGAAGTGATTCATTGTTTGCATATAACACCCAGTGCTCCGTGCAGTACGTGCCCTCTTTAATACCCATCACCAGGCTAACTCATCCCCCCACCCCTCTCCCCTCTAGAACCCTCAGTTTGTTTCTCAGAGTCCATAGTCTCTCATGATGGTTTTTGAGTAGAAACTTTTTCATCTTTACAATTTTGCTTTAGGGAGATATTTCATGAACAAGATGGAGTCACCTGGGGTGGCCCAATGAAGACAGAAAAATCCATAGGAAGGCTATTGCAGGAATTTCTTCGTATGCATTATGTGTATGTAATAGATACAGAATTGAAGCAATTTCTTTTAATACCTCAGTTATTTGTTCAGCCTCTATAAAGGACTGGGAGCCTGTTTGATTTTATTGTTTCAGTGAATTGAGTAATATCGTGTGGGTTGAAAAAGTCATTGCTATTATTTTTTTGTGATAACTCTCAAAAGAACCATGAGAAATTTAGGAATTGGAAAGATCTTGTCCACTAATATTTAGTAATAAAAATACTTTGATATTTTCTATGAAGTACTAAATTTGACTTCAACATAACTAAAGGGCATATTTGCAAGGGTTTGTATGGCAGTTACAGAGTGGCTGTCAGAGCCCCTCAAGGTAGCCACGGCCAATATAAAGATCAGAGATGACTTTCCATTACAACCATCTCCCGACGAGTGTTGTGAATGGTGAAGTTGTCTTCCAGAGGAATAGAATCCACTCAATTCAATGTGTCACCTCCTCCATCCAGAAGTCAGCCTCCAAATCCACTGTGTGTGTGGTGTGAAGTTTGGGGAGAAGGGGAAGGGCACAGGAGTATAGAAAGCTTTCATTTTTTACCTCTCGATTTCTTGTATTGTTTTCATTCCTTCATATGCATAAATTGATTTTATGATGAACATAATATCAAAACAAATAAGCAAAATGTCATCCATTGCACGAAATTTGTCCTACTGCTTAAGAGTTGTTTGACCAAGGCTTCTAAAATTAAGTTGAGAAATGAAAAGCATAGCAGCTGTTTCAGACTTCGGCTTCGATACTGTTGGACTATTTGGAAGTGGAGAGGAAGTGAGTAGCAGCTGAAGGAAACTATATCTAATACAGCATCTGGAGCTTCAGTCTATAGTTTTTGGCCTATTTCACCTCTCTCAAGAGACCACCTGCTAAGATAAATCAACTTCAGTTTAATTCAATTAGGGTGAAGTCTGAGTTAGAGCTGCCTTGTACCAAATTCTGCTTCAGCATCAGGATGTTGGATCTACATTTTGGGCTCTGGTCCACACATTGAACTCTGGAAAAGAGAAAAGAGAAAAAGATATTTGTATTAGGTGTGAGGGAAGGTACACGTACTACATACTTGTTTTTATCCAAGCCCTGTGATTGGGCTTTACTTAAGTTAATAAATTAATACCCATTGATATCCATGGGTAGGTAAGGAAACAAGTTCAGAGAGGTTGAGTATTTCACCAAAAATCACACAGTAAGTGACAGAGTCAATCTCTTAGAATCTTTTTTATCTTCAAAGTCACACTTTTCCCTGTACAACGTGTTCCTCATTGGTTAACGTATAATCCATTGTGATTTATCTGAAGTAACTGAGTGTTATAGCCCAGAAAAGGCAGAGCCATGATAGTGGACATTATAACCATACTCTCCCTTTGCTGCCAGAGCTCAGCTTGCCAAAATTATTCCTGGAGGCTGGACATTATGGTGAAGAAGTAGTTACCAAGTATGTGGGGGTGGGGTGGGGGGATTATTTATCTATTTTTTAATGAATTCGTACAATTTCTCAGTCTGAGCAGGAAGTAAACATCCTGCCAGAGAAACACAGTTAGGGAAGACTAATGAAAACAAGTTCTCAGTGCCTTCAAAATTGTCTGATGCAATTTTGGTTGGCAGCCCAGGGAGGATGCTGTTTTTCTTTCTTTTTTTTTTTTTTCTTTTTTTAGTCTTTAAGCATTTGACAGATTTACTAAGCAACACTCTGCAGCAGGCATCATGGCAGCGACGGTAAATGCAACTTTTAGCAAAAATAAACTCCATTTCCTCATGGCATTTTTAGTCTACAAGGGGGAGAAATATATTAATCAGATAATAATTCAAATTAATGATATGCATCCTGAGAGAGCTATGCAGGATCTGTGGCTTGAAAATTGTTCCTGTGTAGAAGTGGTGGTCACGATGAGATTTCACCAGTGACCTGGGCTAACTAAGTACAAAGAGGGAAGAAAAGCAGACCAGCCTTCGTAACAAATTCTCTTTGGCAACAGGTGACTTTAAATTGGTTGAGCCATTGTCTTAAATAGGATGTGAAATTGTTGAAGATGGAGGATTTGCATTTAAGAAACCCTAACTATTCTAGTTGTAGTTGTCTAAACCTGGTGCTTTGTGTGATGTAGGGATACATCATAAATTAATACCGCCCTGTTTTTAAAAATTCCTGAAACTAAACAATGTGGAAAAGAGGATGCTGTTTTTCTGTAGAGTTTTTATTATGGTTGCTGTGCAGCTATTTGCCTACCTCTCTGACTTTGCATGCTCACTGTCCTTTGGGTTCAGAAATAAATTCTAGGCTACATTTATTTATTTATTTTTAAGATTTTATTTATTTATTTGAGAGAGAGACAGAGAGAGCACGAGCGGGGGGTTGGGGAGGGGCAGAGGAGAGGGAGAAGCAGACTCCCCTCTGATCAGGGAGCCCTTAAAGGGGCCCTGACATTGGGGAGGGTACTAATCCCAGGACCCTGAGATCATGACCTGAGCCGAAGTCAGACCCTTATTTAACTGACCGAGCAACCCAGGCGTCCCTCTAGGCTGCATTTAAAGTGAAGACAGTAACTACCAGAAAAATTCCATATGAACTAATATAATTAAACATGTTCTTTTTTTTTAAGATTTTATTTATTTATTTGAGACAGAGAGAATGAGAGACAGAGAGCACGAGAGGGAGGAGGGTCAGAGGGAGAAGCAGACTCCCCACCGAGCAGGGAGCCCGATGCGGAACTCGATCCCGGGACTCCAGGATCATAACCTGAGCTGAAGGCAGTCGCTTAACCAACTGAGCCACCCAGGCGCCCTAATTAAACATGTTCTAAGAGCAAAACTGGGCTGTTGGTTTGGTCACTTGCACCTAGAAGACAAATTGGTGCAGTGGATAGAGTGGCCATCCAGATCTTATGCTCCACAAGAATGTGCTTTCCTTCTGATTATCTCCCTTCAGCCAGAAGCCCTCACTTCCCGAATGACTGACTCAGCCCTGGCTCCACAATGGCCAGGTCTCCACTGCCAGGGCAGAGATTTGTGCCGATCATTGTACCTCGAGAATTGAGATGAAAGTGCTTTCCCCCTAAATTACCTGAAAAATTGCCTCAATTTCCTTTTTCATTTTTGCTCGATGAGGCCTGGCCTTTAGTTGAGAGGGTCTAGCCCAACTAGGCCATTACTGAGTGAGTCCTGCGGGGCCATTTCTAAAATGCCATTGTGTAGTCATTGCAGCCCACGTTAGCTGCTGGGATATTATCGCTTTCAGCCTTTGTAGTTTCTTCCCTCCGGGAAAGCCCAAGCCTATTGTCAGATTCCAAAGTACTAAATGTATGCAAAATGGAAAATGGAGAGAATGACGAAAAAATTAGGTGCCCCATATTTACAAACATGAATACACTTAATTCGGATGTGGTTTTCATGTTACACTTTCGATGAAAAGGGTTCTCATCCCCTTAAATAAGAGGGTTCCTGTCTAAGAACAGGCTAAACTTTTCAGTAAGATCCTACTGAAGCTATGGTAATTGAGTCAATTTTTATATATGCAAATCTCTAAAGATTTGACACAGTGACTATATTGTATATTGCGTGCCTACTGTATGACACATGCTTTACTTACCCTGTTTCACTGAATTCTGAAAGGCATCTTATCATCAGGCATTTCCCCTCACCTTTTTATAGATTACCTAGCTCTAGACCATAATCTATCTCTATTGGAGCAGAGATGGTGGCCAATTTATTCACTGCTGTATTCCCAGGAACAAACATGAGTCTTGCTTATGATAGGTACTTAATGAGTATTTGGTGAATTAACACTAACCCTCAGTAGATGTTTGTTAATGGTTTTGAACCAAACTACTCGATGAAACTGAGGATCAGCAAAGTTAAATGACATACCCGAGGTCTCAAAATCATTAAATAGTGGGCCAAAATTCAAATCAATCCTGGCCCCCTTATTTAAGAACAATTTATTTAGACCAGAACTGTCAAGAACCCTTCCCATAGAGCATTTCTCTTGCTTCTCTCAGCACCTCTGTGAGTGGGTATCATTCCTGATGGATTACTAAGCCTGTTTGCTCTTTCTGGGACATGCTTCCTCCCAACTTGCAAATCTGTTTCTTCCTGGTAGTGAAGCAGGAACTTTTCCCCTGTCAGGAAGAAATAGCAACTTGGGGGCTCACTGGAGGAGTGACTGAGAGATTGACTTCTGACAGACATTAATCTTCTGTGCCTGAGGGATGGGTGGCCCTTATGTTCTCTTTTCTCAGCCTTTGGCAGACGAAATGAAATGATGTAACAGCCCTGAGTACTCAGAGAACTAGTCCATGGTGGAACTGAGGCCTTTTCTGGGATTAGCTGAAGTCTTATCCTGTGAAGGAAACAAAGTGTTCTTAAGTCCAAGTGAAACCAGAGCTGAGCTGTGCATTTGTTTAGGAATTTGCTCAAGAAGATGAGAAGAGACTAGCCAGGAAGGAAGCCAACAAATGATGAAAAGCTACAGGGATTTTGGCTTATGACAAAATTTGTTATATACACAAATGCCTGCAACACGCAGATTCCAGGGTAGGGGAACAGTCAATAATGGGGAGGAATCTGGAAGACGAAGGAGTGGCTACAAATTGTTAGTTAGTGGAGTTTTCAAATATAATGTAGGTCTTTCTATGATTTTCAGATTTAGGCCCTAAATTATCCAAGTAAATATGTGTAACTGTAAATGTTTAACTCCTCTAATCAATTCCTTTTTATTTAAAAATGTGTAATTGAGGAGAAATAGAGTTAAATGATTATCTGCAACATGTGGTCTTTGATTGCTGGACCAAAGGTCAAAAGACCCATGTCTTAGTATGGAATCTTCCCTTGCTTATTTACTTACTAACTGAGCTGTCTTGGAAGGTCCTTTTGGTCTCTGAACCTCAGCTCCTGCACACAATGGTGGTGTAGCACTGTGGAGGCCATTTCCTTGGATTCTTAATTTACCTGGAAGCACTAACTACCTGTCTAACTTGGCATGTTTCTTAGCTGCTCCGTGCCTCAGTTTCCCTGTCTCTAAAATGAAAAGAATACTAGTATCTACCTCACTGTTTATCTGTAAGAATATCATGATCCTCACAACACATAAAGCATGTAACAGGGCATGGTACAATAAATGTGTCACAGTTGGGGGATGGAGACTAACAACTCTGTCCCACAGTTGTAAGGATCAATTGAAAACTTTGTGTATGTAATGTGCATATGTACTTAAGTAAATGAGAAGCGTTCATGTCATTATCATGTAATTTTGCCTTTTCTGTCTGCTTGCCCATTTTCCTCAAGTTGTTTGGTGAATGCCCAATTCTCCCTAAAGAAATAGGGCCCTGATATCAGGATGTCTGTATGGAATTTCTTTTGTATTCTTTAATATCACTCAACAATATCTATAATACTTAATTATAATACTGTTTTTAAAGCCCTTTTAAAGACATCTCAGTCACTCCATGAGGCAGTCCTGAATGGTACATGTTGTTGTAATTCTTCCCTCACAGATGAAGGAACGAGGGCTCATGGAAGTGATTTAGTCAGTATTTCTCAGGGGCATGAATGGTAAGAGGCAGATCTATGTTATGAACCTAGGTCTTTCCATGCCAGGGTCCATGTTCTCCCCACCTCACCAGGCTGCCTCCTGTGTTTCCTGACCCATCACTCAGACTCAATGGATCTGAAATGTGCAAGGGGCTGAGCCTGCCTCCTGAGCAGTTTCCTTAGCAAGACAGGAGTCTAGACCCATCCTGATTGATTGGAGCCTTCTTGGCCCCCCAACCCCATTCCCGGGCTTCCTTTTCCCTCTACCTCTGGCTGACCCTGGTGCTCAGCTCCCACAGGCACTGTGCATGGTCATGGGGATGGCACAGTGAGGGCTGAGGGCTCAGAGCAACAGCTAGAGCCACCCTCTTAACTCCCACTTGGCTGAATTATTGCAATAATTGTGCCCCATCTTTGCTGTGAGAGGTTGCCCTCCGAGAGCAGAAGGCCAGCAGCTAATCAGCTATCCTTTGCCTCTCAGAGATATCTGGGCAACATGCCTTCGCAGTTCAGAGCCGGCCCATACCCAGATCTTCGGCCTCTGCCTGTGGCTCCCTATTCCCGTCCAGGCAGGCTCAGCTCAGCGGAGGTGAGGGTCACAAGGTGTCACGCACTCTCAAATCACTCCACGGTAACACTCTTTAAAGATCCTATTATTGTCAGTAGAAAACAATTTTGAGGCCGGTATGTGATTAGGGCAGATGGCCAGCTGGAGGCATTTGAAGAAAATATCTTTTTACATTTCCTTTTATTGAATTTGGAGAATTCGTGGTTTTAATGCAGAGTTTTGTACTGCATGTCAATTCAGCAAAACTTGGAAGAATATCTTTTAAAACTACAGAGGGATCTTGGAAGCTTTGATTAAACAGTTGTTAGCGAGTCACATTTCCCTGCACTCATCATAGTCCTTTCTCTAACGACAGTAATTCTCACCTTTGATTTCATTATTTTATGAAGGAAGACAGAAGGGAGAATGAAATACAATTTAATGAGTGTTTTATACCTCCAATATGCAAAAAGACCTAGAAGACACAAAATAAGCCAGCACACTGACAAGCTTTCTAGGCATGAGATTTTTTAAATAAAAAATCAGTGGTTATAGAGTTAATAAATTGGTTTTCTGATTAAAATATAATCAACCTTCAACAATATTTCCTCTTTATCCCGAAGACACTCATGCATGCTGTGTGCATAAGGCAACGAATCAGGAAATTCCTGGGGGTAGGATTTTGCTCTTCCTGTTCTTACAGTGAAAGGGTATCTAATAGTGTAGTGTGATATTGCTTTGGTTGTGTTTACAATTATAAGTCTTCTCTCTTCTGGAAACTCAATTGCACACTCCTAGAGGGCAGAGACTGTGAGGCCAGTGTCTTCAGTATTACCCGTGCTTTGAATGTAGCAGGCATGTATCTCAGGTGTGGGAGGCAGGGAAAAGCAGATGGTTTCTGCATGCCTAAATGCTTTAATACACAAACTGTGTGGCTCATATTCAAACAACAGCTACTTGGTCCTTTAATCTGTGGGATGAGTACTACATAAGGTTTTGAAATGAAAAAAAAAAAACTATAGAGAAAGAGGGTCTATTTTTTCACAAGTTCCCCAGAGGCAATTGATCTAGATGCTATTTCGTCCTGTCTGTGGTGGACACAGCTAAGTATTTACCAAAATATGTTCCCTCTCTTTCCCAGGACTCGACTAGAACTCATTTTCCAGTTGACCTTCCAGTTTGGTATAGCCAAATGACTGACTTATAGTGAATGGAATATGACCAGAAGTGATGTTTGTCATATCTAGGCCTGGCATAAAAGTTTCCCACACATGTCCTTCCATACTTTTCCCATTTTTTGCAGACTTTAGAAGACATGTGTCAGAGATGACAAAGTCATTACCAGCTTGGTGCCCTGAATGGCTGAGGGGAGCAGATTGCTCCCACCGATTTGAATCACCCTGAGCCACCTTGACCTACCACATCAATGAGAAATTTCTGTTCCTTTGAGGCATTCCATGCTGGGCCTATTTGTCACTGCAGCTTCACATACCCTCACTAATTCACCTGCAACTGTTGAGTTGGGATAAATATTACTTCTAGGTTAAAAACTGAGAGATCCCTTGAGTGAGATTCTTAGCAGCATTGGTAGGGCACATACCCACAGAGACAGAAGAGACAGTCCTGATGTGATATTAAAGGTTCTACCTTTACTGTAGCATTTCTCACAGTGCTATTCAATCAATGTCCAAACAAGCTGAGTGGGCCATAGAATCTGCCAAAGACACATGCTGAATTAACGATGATGGATAATAAAGCAATACTCGAGATTGTAGCAGGAAAAGCAAAAGAACTCTCAAATGAATAGATGAGCCATTTGGGATTCTGCTATGGAGTGGGAGAGGACATGGGGAAGTCAGAGCACCAATGATATCCCTGTGTATGTGTGGGTGTACGAGTGTATGTATGGGGATGTCCAAAGCCTTAGATTTCTTTTCCGCCTTTTCTTACTGCTGCTTTTGTTAGCAGCTCTCTTTGATGGCCTTCCTTCAAGCAGGTAGGCCCAAGGGAAGCAAGGGTGGCATATTAACTCCATACAGTAAAAGCAGAAGGTAGGTCTCAAGAGAGTGTGTGCAATTTTTTTTTTTTGTCATTGTTATAGAGGATATGGAACTTATGTCAACTAGGGGTTATTTAGTACATTTGCTTGCATTTTTCAAAAATGTCTCAAGTTTTCTGCTTTCTAACCTTGTACTTTTTAATCTAGAGAATTATAGTTTTCATTTGAGGCCAAAAATAATGATTCACTGTCAAGACTAGGTTTATTTGGCAAGTCATGAAATCTAGAGGAAATTTGAGATTTTCATTTTTATCACTATACATAAAAATCTGATTAGCAAGTACTTTTCAGTGATCTCGTTGTCTTTCAGAATCACCTCTGCTTTCTTAGATTTTCAATCATGCTCTAATTTTTAAAGGGGTCTGACTGTTTTGGGGTCTCTTTAAAGCTCCCTGCTGGTCTATTGATGGGAGTTCATAGGAAAAACTTTTTTTTTCTTTCCTTCTGACTGGCGAAAGAAAAGAGTGAGATTTTTCTGATGTGTGCACATATGTTAATCCTATGATTCATTGTCTAGTTCAAGTCACAAACAAGTCCCGGAGAGTGGCTTTTCATTTTCTTTTCTTTTCTTTCTTTCTTTCTTTTTCTTTCTTTCTTTCTTTCTTTCTTTCTTTCTTTCTTTCTTTCTTTCTTTCATTCTTTCTTTCATTCATTCTTTCTTTCTTTCTTTTTTTTGTTTGAGCCAAATCTTTAAAAGTAATTAAATATTGTTAGATCTGGTAGCACTGTGCTCCCATTTCTGCAGGCAGTAATTGGCTGGACCTGAGGAGAAGCTGCTTCCTTCAATTGGCTGGTGGGTTTCTTAGCCAGAGTGCCTCCCACTGCTCACTGTATACACATACATAGGTTACATAGGTAGCTTCACTTATGTATGATATTTTGCTGGTCTGTGTACAGATTTGAGCTTGCAACCTGTGTTTAATTGTTAAACTGTGAGTCTGTGTTTGTGTTTCTAAAGGTATATAATTGAGAAATCAATTAGTGTAAGTCTGTTTATCCGAAGGAGGTTTTAACTAGTATCCATATATGCTAGGTGGTTCAGGACCAGAAAAGAAACCTCTGTGGCATTCTAACTTATGAAAGTGCATGTAAAAGTTAAAAATAAAATATTAACTGTGTATCAACAGATCAGGAAGTATTTAGTCAAGTATTGCAAGAAACGTTAATGTGAAAAATATATCATTATAATTTATTATATTAACAGATCAGAAGTAAAAAATAAACATCATCATTTCAATAGAATTTAACAAAATTTTATACTTATTCATGATTTCAAATAACAAAACACCTCTTCTCATATTAGTATTAAAGGAAATTTCTTTAATTCCATAAAAAACATCTACCAGAAATCCAGAACTGATAAAACAGTTAATGGTGAAATATTAAGTTTGTTCCTCTCAGGTTCAAAAGTAAGATAAGGAAGCCTATGGTCATTGTTGGTATTCAAGTTTGTGTGAAAAGTTCTAGCTAATAATGGTGAGTGCTGTGAATTGTGTAAGCCTGATGAATCACAGACCTGTACCTCTGAAACAAGTAATACATTATATGTTAAAAAAAAAAAAGAAGTTAGTAGGAAGGGAAAAATGAAGGGGGCGAAATCAGAGGGGGAGATGAACCATGAGAGACTATGGACTCTGAGAAACAAACTGAGGGTTCTAGAGGGGAGGAGGGTGGGGGGATGGGTTAGCCTGGTGATGGGTATTAAAGAGGGGCACGTATTGAATAGAGCACTTATGTATGATATTTTGCTGCTCTGTGTACAGATTTGAGTTGGAAAACTTGCGTTTAATTGTTAAACTGTGCTTCTGTGTTTGTGTTTCTAAATGTGTATAATTGAGAAATCAATTAGTGTAAGTCTGTTTATCTGAAGGAGGTTTTAACCTAGTATCCGTATATGTTAGGTGGTTCAGGACCAGAAAAGAAACCTCTGTGGCATTCTAACTTATGAAAGTGTATTCATTCAAACAGTGAATCATGGAACACTACATCAAAAAAAAATTTAATTAATTAAAAAAAAAGTTCTAGCTAATACAATAAAATGAGGAGGGAAATGAATGTGTATACATTTGGCAAGAAGGAGAAAAAACTAGTTGAATAGGGTGTGCAATCTACCAAGAAAAACAAAGAAATCAATTAGTAACATCATAATACTATGTTTAGCAAGGTGATCAGATATACCAATGGACAATGAGTTCATCAGTCATGCCTATGTAATGTGTAATGAAACTTTGATAAAAACCCTTGAAAAGGGGCACCTGGGTGGCTCAGTCTGTTAAGTGTCTGCCTTCAGCTCAGGTCGTGATCCCAGAGTCCTGGGATCGAGCCCCACGTTGGGCTCTCTGCTCGGCAGGGAGCCTGCTTCTCCCTCTCCCTCTTCCACTCCCCCCCCCCAACTTGTGTGCATGTGTTCGCTCTCTCTCTCTCTCTGAAATAAAATCTTTAAAAAAAAACCAAACAAATCCTTGAACAACTTGAACAATGAGCTTCAGAGAGTTTGTGCCTTGGTGAACACACTGATATGCTAGGAAGGTGGGATATCCAGAGAGAGTATAGAAACTCTGCATCTTATTTCCCCCATACCTTCTCTATGCATCTCTTCCATTTGGCTGTTCCTAGATTGTATCCTTCAGAATAAAAATGTAATAGAAGCATAGTGCTTTTCTGGTTTTTATGAGTCATTCCAGCAACTTAGAACCTAGAGGTGAGGAATGGGGGAATGTGTGAACCCCCCGAATTTGTCTTCAGTTGGGTGGAAGTGTGAGCAGCCCGGGGATCCCATTTGCAGCTGGTATCTGAAGAGGGGCCAGTCTTGTGGGACTGCGTTCTTAATGTATGGGATGTGTGCTGACTCTAGTTAGTGTCAGAATTGAAATGAATTGTAGGACACCCAGTTGGTTTCAGAGAATTGGAGAATTGGTTGTTGTTGGAAAGACACAGTGACGGTTAACAAAAAATAGTCAGTAAAAAAAGTCTTGTAGAGGAAAAAATGTTACATTGGCATGTGTGAAAAATTGAGCAAAATTATCAGCATGCAAAGATTAAAAATTGGTAGTCAAAACAACTACCATCAAAAGAGCTACCTCAGAATGTCAGTCAAAATATTATATGTTCATATTTACAGTCATTATATAGTCTTTTTCAAGTGTTATTGAAGTGCACGGAGCCCAGCACTGTTTTGATTTTTGAGGGATGTGGTCCCAGAAAGTTATTTATTGCATGACATGAACCCTATCCCACATAAAAGATTCCTGACATTAAAGAAATACATCAGAACTTGTTTGCATATGTGGGCAAGAAGGATGAAATATAAAGAAGAAAAGGAATCTTTGGAATGAGGAAAACCTAATTACAAATTAAAATGCAGTGATATTCTGTAAAAATTGTCTGGAACACAAAGAAAGAATATATGCATATGCGTGTATCCATCTACACACACATGTGTACATACACACATAGCAAAGACTCTGCAGGGACTCATAGGAGCCTGGCTGTGGCAGATGGAGTAGGGAGGGTGGGAAATGGTGCGAGTGGGAATCAGGTAGGTAGGAGAGATACATTTGCCCCTTTTGTGTATCCTTATGTATTATTCGAATTTTTTTCTCTGTATCATGTGCAGATGTTACCCTAATATTAAATCAAATAGAGAAAAATTAAAGCCTTATTGTTATTCACATTTCACAAATAAGGAAACTGGACTTCTGAGTACTTTAGCACTTACTTACAGAGCTGAATTAGATCTTTTTCCAGAGCCCCTGCTGTACTTCACTCTCAGGCATCAAAATCTTAAATCATTCATATTAAAAGTTTGTACAATCCAGGTAGGCACATAACGTTTTTAGGTAACAAACAGCAATATGAAGTTCTGAGGTCTTTCTAGGACATGAGGAGAGTGTAGGATTCATGAAACGGTTCTCTTAGCCTGATGAGGAGAAAATGAAACCAGCTCACCACATGTACCCGTAGAATATTTACTATTCTTGATAAATAACCTGTCTTTCGTTTCAGTGCATGAAGTCATGAAGGAAAAGAGCTGGTGGTTTTCACACAGCATTTTGCAAGTCTGTCACTTTTTTTTTTGGGGGGGGGTATCTCACTTGTCTTTTTTATGGGCAAGTAATAGGTATGCACCTACCCTTGAACTTGTTTTTCCTGTTTCCATAAAATGGAATAGAATGCCACGTGCCAGACAAAGGCTTTGTGTTTGATATTTCGATTTTTTGATGAATGAAAATTGAGTAAAAGCAAAAGTAGCTATATTAATTATGCCATGCAGCAGGTGAACCAAAAAAAAAAACGTGTAGGTGGCACATTTCCTTCCCTAGGGTATTTTATGATAGCGATAAACCTATAAAAGGACTGATATGCAATGACAACACTGACATGGCTTTCAGAATGGTGATGCAAATGACACCACAACAATTACCAATTTATGACATGTTTTCTTCTCATATGATTTAAAGGATTCAATTAAAAAAAAAAAAGATGACTTTCCTGTCTTTACTTGGAGTGCTGAGGAAATTCCCAGCAGGTCTTGAAATTCAAAAATAAATGGACTGCCACTACCATGAGCAATTAAGGACAACAACAACAAAAACAAATACCCTGCCGTAGTTATCTACTTACATCGCCAGACGCGAATAAAGTAGCAAGAACCTGGCTCAAGGCTTTTACCCAAGATGACAAGTCCTGTTTTCTCTGGTTGCCTCCTAGCCCCTGGAGCCCTTTGCTTCCATAACCGTTCACTGCTCCCTCAACCCAGCCCCAAACTCCCCTTCCAACCAAGCCCCAGTGCCTTCTCAAATGCATAAACCTGTGGCGATTTGTTTTCCAGGAAAGAAAAAAAAAAGTCTGCTGTCCTTCAGAGCTTTGCAGTGAGCATACTACAAAGGGACCAATATTACGTCTTAAGCCCCAAAAGCTTTTCGATTCAATGGGCTTCCTCCTCTATTCTTCACCATCAATGAAGTGTACTGAGCACCCACTGCCTTGATCCATTCTGGGCACTACAGAATGAGGACAAGCCTTTCCATCCTAAAGAAGCAACCAAGAGGGCGCCTGGGTGGCTCAGTTGGTTAAGCAACTGCCTTCGGCTCAGGTCATGATCCCGGAGTCCTGGGATCGAGTCCCGCATCGGGCTCCCGGCTCGGCAGGGAGCCAGCTTCTCCCTCTGACCCTCTCCCCTCTCAAGCTGTTTCTCTCTCTCTCTCTCTCTCGAATAAATAAATAAATAAAATCTTAAAAAAAAAAAAGAAGCAACCAAGAGCACTTGCCAAATACGCTCTACACATTGCTGTCAGCTATTTTATGATAGTCTTACTTTCTCATTAATATTTGGGAGTGAATGACAGATAAATGGAAAAGAAAAGTAGGGAAGGAGAAGAAGTATTTTGTAAAATGTGAAACGGAAACGAAAGCTTTATTTCTAGAATGAAGAAGCACAGAAGCTGGGTAAGAAGATATGACGAGAGCACTGAAGAACAATTTTTTCATGACTAAATTCTCTATTAGATCCTCCTTTTGACAAAAAGAAATGCAAATTGTTCAAGCTTCTGTATCCATTCCCATAATCCCCCTGACCCCATGGATCCCATTCTGGATGCAGGGATGCTGTGGACACGCAGAGGAGGGTGGCCTGAGATGGTAGAAGGAAGAGATACACTGATAGATATTTACGGGGTAGAATGGCCCAGAGTTTCTAATGATCACAGGGGAGGGGAATCTAGAAAGGAGACAAAAGAGCCAAAGATAACTTCTTCATTTCTGGTTTGGGCAAAGACTTATCTTGACAGTGTAATTCCCTGTGATACTGACATAAGAAACCCAGGAAGGTGTAGGATGAAGCTGAAGAAAAAGAGACTATTTCACTATAGAAAATATGCATTTGTGGTGTGTAAGGATACATTGATCAAGCTTCCAAATGTAAGAGTAAGATGATCGAACTTACTTTGTTTAGCAAAGAGGAGGGAGGTGACAGCCCTCCCACGCTCTCCTCCTCAGGGTGTCTCCATGAACATGCAGGGGTCCTCATCACATGTCTGACCTTGTACTCATCAGGCAAGGTCATGAACCTTCTGACTTTGGAACTGTAAACACAACCTCCAAGAGGAACTTGGAAGTCCCTCAGAAGAGATACATGAGACAATCATGCACAAGAGGTGTGTCCTCTGGTCTCTAATGGAGCTAAGAAAAGTTTTTATTGTTTTTCCTCTTTTACTTTTATGAATTAATTTATGTGAAATTCTGTCCAGACTTTGTAGATAAGTTCCCGCTACCTTTACAGGTATGTAAATTTGATCATACTCAATTTCAAATGGCTTTCTCTCCTCTATTGGTATGGAGGGGACTTACACTGGTAGGATTGTTTTATTTCCCCAACAGTAAGCCGTGGAATATGTAAATGGAGATGTCCAGAAAACAAATGTTATGGACTTGATATGATTGGCTTATAAAACTGGAAAGAAAAGGAAAGTAGATTAGATTCCTGAGGACAGGGTGAGGCCGCAATAAGATGCTCACAGAAGAGACACAGAAGAGTCCATAGGGGAAGAAGAGGAAGTAAGAAGCCATACAGCTACTCATGTGCTTTGCCGTGCCTAGACATATGACAGTGTTTGTTGAATGAATAAGTGAATGTTGTTAGTATCTTCCCTGGCCTGAAGTGGTGAGAAGACTGATCTGAAGCAGAGGAACCTCTCACTATAGTTCGATTTGACTCTTGCTTCATATCTCAAGCTGTCACCTTTCCCCATTAGCCAAGACCTTCTCTCCCTCATCTCTGTCACAGAGACACAGAGATGACCCCAATAGGATGGGAACTCCACCATCTGCTCATCAGCATTTTCTTCCTGCACATAGACTAATTTGGTGGAGATGGATTTTACCTGCATTATTCTATCCCTCAGTCCAATTTATCTTCTCCCAATCCACTGCATATTTTCTAACTTTCTCCTTGAATAACATTCTTAATGTTTCGTGTTTTAAAATTATTTATTATTTCAAAAAAGATACGTGAAACATATGTGTTTGTATATATGAACAATAAAACAAATATCCACGTAGACATCACGCAGTTTAAGAAATAGAATATTCCCAAACCCCAGACTCTGTTGCAGCCTGTTGCATTTCCCTTATCCTGGTATCTTCCTTCCTTTGTCAGAGGGAATCAGTATTAGGAGCTATGTGTTTATTCCTTTACTTTCATTGTAGCTTTATGTGTGCGGTATAACAAATATATGACTCAATTTTACATTACTGGAAATTTATAAAACGTGATTTTTCTCTTTGACTTCATACTACTCAACATTACATTTTTGAGATTCATGATTTTTTTATAGACAACTAAAATTCACTTGTTTGCTCTGTTGTATACTATTCCAGTATATCACAAATTCATCTATTCCCTGCCCACCTAGATTTGAGTTGTGCCTGGTGTTTTTCTACTATGAACAAAGCTGCTAAAGACATTCTGGAATGTGACTCTTGGTGCACATTTGCCAGAATGGTGTGTAGTTAAGAATAGAATTGCTGACCACAGGATTCTTAGGCTTTGGATATGTTTACATTTACAAGATAAAGCCAAACTATTTTCCAGACTTGTTGCACTAATTTACACTTCCATCAGTGGTATATGAGAGCTTTCATTGTTATATGTTTTCACCAGTATATAGCTGTGGTAGCTATTTAAATCTTTTTTTTGCATTTATTTATTATTTAAATTGAATAATGGTTTAAAATTCAAGAATATCAGAAGAGTGTAGAGTTAAAAATCTCTTCAATTCCTCTTTCCAGAGGCAGAGAGTGTTATTAATTTCTAGTTTATCTTTTGAGATCAGTCTATGCAAATCCGAGGAAATATGTGTGTATATGTACATGTATGTATATATATATGTGTGTGTGTGCACCTTTTTTATATAAACAGTATGCTATACACACTATTCTGCACCTTGGTTATTATATCCAATGATAAATTGTGGAGATTGTTTCATATTAGTATATAATGAACTCTGAAGTTTTAAAAAAATTTTGTCCTAAAATAAATACAAACTTACAGAAGTTTGCAAGAATAGTTTAGCGAACTTCCTTATAATCTTTACCAGGATTCACTGATTTTTTCATACTTTGTTACATTTGCCTTATCATTATATTTCTCAAATATTTTTATTATCACTTTTGAGCCATTTGAGAGTAATTGCATATGTCATGCCCCTTTATGCCTTAATATTTCACTATGTGTTTCCTAAGAGCAAGTCTACTTGTTAATATTACCAATGTACAGATTCCAAGTTCAAAAAATACAATATTGATATATTTTTATCTATTATAAAGCTAGTACTCCAGTTTAGTGATGGTCCCAAAAAGGGACTTTATAGCATTTTTTTCCAGTCCCGAATGAAAAGTTACATTTAACTGGTTCTTTTTATTCTCCTTTATTCTGGAAGAATTCCTCAGCCTTTGTTTATCTTTAATGATGTTGAGACTTTTGAAGAATTAGGCTAGATATCTTAGAGAATATCCCTCAATTTGGGCTTGTATGATAGTTCATGATTTTTGCTGGAATGTGACCTGGGTGACATTGTGTCCATCTGAGATATTACATCCAGAGACAAAGAATGTCTGTTTGCCTCTTATTGGTGATGTTAATTTTGCTCATTTGAGTAAGGTATTGTCCACTGTGCCACTGTACAGTTATTAATTTTCCTTTCATGATTAATCAGTAATTTGGGGGGAGATATTTGAGAATGTATTCCTGCCCTAGATATTAGCATCCATTGATGATTCCTGCCTCGGTCAGTTTTAACTATGATGTTTGCAAAATAGTGATATGTTTAAAATTCCATACTTAGTAGTCAACATTATACTGTAAGAAGGAGTTTTTCCTCCTAGCTCTCTCTCATTCATTCATTATCAGTACCATCTCATGGGTTTTTATTTTATTCAATGGATTATGATTTGCCACCATTTTCCACATTTCGCCAGTGGGGGTCCCTTCAATCTTTCTTTTGTATCTCTTTTTATTAAGGATATATATATATACACACTATATATATATATATATATACAATAAAATTCTTCCATTTAAATCAATGAACATGGAATCTATCACCACAATCAGGATTAGAACAGTTCCCTTATTCTAAAACACTTTTGTGCTCCTTCCTTCCCACCGTCTCCAACTCTTGGCAAATATTGATGTACTTGTCCTCATTACCAGTTTTGCCTTTTTCTAGAAGTTTGTCTAATTGAAATCAACTTGAATCCAATTTGGTAAGGATTAAAAAATATATATTGTTGGATTTGCTAACATTTTGTTTAGGATTTTCACATGCATATTCTGAGTGACTTTGTATTTAAATTTCCTTCTCATACCTTCCTTGCCAAGTTTGGGGATCAAGTCATTACAGCTTCATAAGATTATTTAAAAGGTATTCCCTTTTTATAATTCCCCCCACACACACAAATGTATAAGCTATTGAAATAATCCATTCCTTGATAAGTGAATAAAACTCATCTGTTGGCCTGTTGTCTTCCTTGTGAGATTTTAAACTACTGATTCCATTTATTCGGGTATTATAAAACTCTTCATTCAGGCTTTTTTCTTTCTTTCTGAGTCGGAATTGGTACATTATATCATACTAGGCCTCTGCCCATTTAATATAGCTTTAATATTTGATGACACAAAGCTATACATAGTATTCTCTTTGAATCTTATAATCTCTGCTTTATCTGTAATTATGTCCTCTTTAAAAAATGTTCTAATATCATTTATATATCCTAATTTTTTGATGAATACTCATCAGATATTTATAATTTGTACTGGGAATGTGTTTTAAGAACCAGATATTGGAAGTGTTAATCCTCTCTATTGTATATCAGTTTTCCACTTGAAACCATAATGGAGAGAATAACAATTCTTTAAAGGATAATTTTTCTGGCAGGTGCATAGTTTTTCTGGCCCGTTTTTCATAATAACGTAGTTATCTTCATGGCTCCTGACCTAATGTGCACATCTCACCTTCAGCTTTGCCACTTGGAGCTGTCCCAGGGCTTTGTTTGATTCCAAGTAATCGCCAAAGCTCACCTTTTGCCCCCACAACAGACAGATTCTGTGTTAGGAGGTTATTCTTCACTCGTGCTTTCAGCTCATTTTCCCCCGGTAGCTGTTTTACATACTGTCCTGCAAGCTCATCAATGAATTTTAAAATGTGCTTGTTACAGTTTATCCAGAGGATATCATAAGAGGAGGGCTTTTAAAAATATCTAGCCTGCATGCACCAAGGAGCTGAAGTCCATTTAATGAAAGACAAGTTTAAACTAAAAATAAGATCAGAAAAGAAAAAAAATTGTTCTACATTGCAATGCTATGAACTAGCAATAGGACTGTAACATGAGCCACAGACCTAATTTTAAATTTTGAAAAAAATTGAAATTTGAAAAAAATGGGAGAGGGAGAAGCAGGCTCCTGTCTGAGCAGGGAGGGGCCCCGCCCCCTCCCCCTCCCCCCTACCCCTTCCCTCACCCCGGGATCCTGACCTGAGCCACCCAGGTGCCGCATGGTGAAGTTAACTTTGAAACTATATTTTATTTGATCCAGTATATCCAAAATATTATGATTGCAACATAACCAATAGAAACACTATTAGTGAAATAGTTTACATGCTTTTGTACCAAGGCTTCAAATGTAAGTATTTTTATACTTATGGCATAGTTCAGTTTGGACTAGTCACATTTCAAGTGCCCAATATCACATGATACTAGCAGTTATTGTACAGGATCGTGCAATATATAGCATCTTTACCATGTTTTTATTCTATTTATCCAGCTTTTCTCCATATATGCCTAATCTTTCAAATCTTTTCCTCATATCATCTTCGTCTTTGTTTTTAGAAAATGATTCTTCTTTTCTCTATATGTAAAGAGAGAGAAAATTTTCAAGAACTTCTTTGGTTTAACAACCTTAATTCATGTAAGACCTTGATATTGTAAAAATATTTTTCATTTTTCTAACAACAATGCCTTGTTAAAGGCTACTGCAAAAGAGGAATAGGGGAGATGTTTCACATTTGAAGTTTAAAGCTTTGGAATAAAAATAAACGGCCATTTGATGTGTTTAGAATTTGTATCCATTTTGTTAAAACGTGGAAACAAAATACTTCAGAATACTCGTGAGTGTTGTATTTTAGGAGTTAAAAGATGATTCCATTTTTCCAAGCTAATGGATTCAAGGAATAGCTTCATAGTTGTTATCACCCTGAATATATTTAATCATTTATTTCACTGGATGCTTAAAAAACAAATGTCTTACTGTCACCAGGCACTTGTAACAAGCCACAATAACCCAGTTTTCTAGCCCTGCTTATCGATGCTGCTTGTCACTAGAAACTAAGGCAAGATGCCAGAAGCCACAGGCTCCAAGCAAGCGCCCATGACCCAGTTTTTGACCTGTTTGATCCAGTTCGGGCCCCAGGCTAACCCTCCAGATGACCTGGAGTTCCTTTCCGTCTAATTGTAATAACAAAAAACACACCAACCAGTGCCGTGACTGATCACACTGTGCCCGTTAAAGGGAAGAAGAAAGGTGGCAGTCTGATTCTGAGAAGCCTCCCCCAACTTCAGTGAAAAAACCCATATGTCAGCTTGTTTACCAGCTCCTTAATTACTCTAACCCCATAAAACCCTGACCATGAGACATAATCAGGGAGACGGTGCCTTTAGAGCAGGAGGTCCCTTCTCAATTCTCTGGTCATTGAATAAATTACCTGCCTGCCATCATATGCTGTTTTGTTATTTGGCTATGTGGGGAAGGGTATTGAGTAGGGAAAGAACCTACCGCTTTGGTAACACTATCACATATAGTACTTACATTGTACTAGGCTGTTTTAGTCACAGGGAATGGAAGTAGGGATAACTCATGCCTTCCATTATGGAATATCTCACAGTAGAGAGTGATTCTAAGTATTGCATTCCAAATATTTCAGTAAATGTAATTAGTGTTATTATCTATCTATCCCTCTAATTATATATGGCACTCTTAGGTAGACTGTAGACACAAAATGGATGATGTACAATTTTGCCTATGAGGAGTGGAAAATTGGGGGAAATTTTCATAGAGGCTGTACTTGATCCAGGTCTTGAATAATGTTCAGAGCCACGAAAGTACACTTTTGTCAATGACTCCAGGATAAGTTTAATATATGGAGGCTGAGTGGTAATCCTAATGTACCCATTTAATTATAGCTAAATTTTGTAAGTGTTCACTGATTTTCTTCAGTTTCTGTTTGGGTATAGCCATGATCATCCAGAGAGTGAAGTAAAACAAATCCAAGTGATTAAAAAATTTTCCCTTTCTTGAGGGAAATTTTTGATAATAGTTTTAAAGAAAAAAAAAAACAGGAGGAAAGATACTCACTTTAATAATACAATAATAATATTATTATATTATTATATTATTATATATTATATATATAATATATATTATATTATATTATAAAATTATATTATATATTATATTATTATAATATAATAATAATATGATGATGATGACTGAAAATTAACTCAAGATTTGTGGAATAACAATATGAAATGTCTTTCTTAGTGTATAAGGGCTATTTCTTAGGGTTTAAAGAACTTAATTTTTACTTCCTAGTTCTTGTATTTCCTTTGATTAGTTGGTGTAGAATTATCCCAATCCTCGAATTTACAATATCTTTCTATCTTTCCCTTATTCCTTCTTCCTTTCTTCTTTCCTTTTTTTTCAATTAAAAACCAAATGCAGTCCCTTAGTGTGAAGATTGCAGCTCTTTAAGTGGATCAGGAGTGTCTCAATAATAGTCCTCTTGCCTTCTCACTAATCTTGAGTGAAGGCAAGTCACAAACATTTTTACCAGGATGGAAAACACGTGAGAATAGAGCAAGTTGTTTGTCTTTGACCTTCAGTAATTTTTAATAGCCAAAAGAGTGGTTGGTATTCCATTTAACACCTTTCAGAAGCTGCCATCCATGAATGAGTAGCATATTCAGTTGAAGGTGAATCTTGTTTGGCACATCCTGTGTAAAACAATCTTTTTGTCAGGAAAAATCAAAAGCTACCAAGGAACTCAGAGTGGAGAGAGCAGAGAGATTGTATAATATCAGCACGTTTCAAATGCCCGAATAAAGACACAGTTGAGTCATTTCAAAGTTATCCCAATCCTTTGATCTTACTGTGATGAGGACCAAAGTCTCATTTGGCCAGTGACTAAGGAGATCATGTCATGGGCCCGTGCAGCAGTTCTCTGAAGCAGAAAGAAGAGCAAAGCAAAATACTCCCTCTTATGTTGACTGTGTGTCATTTCAGGTGAAATCACAGAACCTTAAGAGTGGTTTGGTATTGGATTTTGAGTGCTCTCTAAATATAGATTTGCAATGGAAACTATAATAATAATAAACAATCATTTAGCATCCAACTTCCCTAAAAATGATTATTTGAGGGGATAGCTGCATAACCTTGACACAACTCTACTAAAACCAAAACATAATTCCCTCTTGACCCCCTCTACTAAAGAAGCAATGCATCGCACAGACTGAATTCAGAAAGAGCACCATGTCCAGTGGGAACTTGCAGGTGTGCCTGGAGGGGGCTGCCCTCTCTGCTGAGCACAGTGTGGGAAGCAGGCAAGAATTCAGGCAGGATAAAAATGCTGGGCAGCTTTCCAGCTCCGTTGGAGTCAAGTCTTGACAGTGCAACTTCATTAGTTTTATCAGAGCATCATCTACTCCCTAAATGTCACATGAATCTCTATTCAAATATAAGTAAAGAAATATAATCCAAAGACAAACATAACTTGTTTGGTGATTATCTAGTGTTTATAAATATTCACACTCTGGCTCTCCTCCAGTGAAAACATTAAGAGCATGCAGAGCTGATTTTATATATCATGATCGTCAATTTTGATCAAGTCACTAATTTCCTGAGGACTCAATTTCCTTATGTTATAAAAGACGGGGGTGGGCAGTAAGTGTAGCATTAGACTAGCCCCTTCTGAAAAGTTCTGTGACTCTAATGAGTTAATATCACAGGCGTCAAAATGAGTCACCAGATCAAGCCTTGCCCACTGTGGCCATTCCAATACCCAAATATGGTTTGGTTCCATCTTCTCTATGCCTTGGCTGCTGGTATAGTTTATTTTCTGATAATACTGTAATATTCTCATAGATGATCTCATTGACTTCGTTGTGACAGCCCAGTCCTGTACACTTGCACTTCCCAAAGTGTATTCTTGGGAACCCGAATCTTATGAGATATTTGGTGAAGAGAAAAACAAAGAGTTTCCATAGTGAAATAAGTTTGGGAGAAGTTGCATATCCCCTTCTTGGAGAAACAAAACAAAGGTGAACAAGTTAAAGATTTAAGATGTATGCTTAATTAGTTTAAGTATGCTTAACTCATCATTTTCCCAGACTTACCTGACTGGAAATCATTTTGAGTCATAACTCTTAATATGCCAAGGTTCCTAAAAACGTTCTTTACATGCCCTACGTTTTTGTTTAAGTGAACATTTCAAGATATAAATATGACTGCGCTACAACTGTACTTAACTGTTGCATCGGTTATCCATTTCGCATAGGGTCAAGTTCAGAACTACCCAGAAGAAGTGCAAAACCCTTCCCAGATCACCTCTGGTGTTCATTTCCAACACCTCCTGACATATATCATGCCTGTTTTCAAAGAATACTCTGCTCTCTAAGACCTCTATGCTCTTTGTCCAGATGCCTCTTCCCTTTGCATCCTGATAGAAAATTCCTATTCTGTCTTTAAATCCAGCTTAAGCATGGCCTCCTTGTGGAAGATTTCCTTGACCATCACCCCTACCCTACTCCCAGTTGGCGAGCTTTCTGTGCTTGCTCTCCAGGCTTCTGGAACATCTTGTGCATGAGTTTCTACTTGTATAGATAGTTTGTGTTGCAGGTGTTTTTCTGCTGTGCTTCAATTTCTTTTCTGCTGTGCTTCAATTTCTTGACAGCAGGTATATTTGTATTGGTATCTTTTAAAAGTGGGTTAAGGTAAGACTTTAGTAAAGTTTATTAAATGAGCAAATGAATATATGAGGAAAATTGTCTAATACATAATTGTAATGATAAGTGGAATTTCCAAAAGAGAGTTTGATTGAATTCTTTTGAATTCTCCTTGGAAAGGAAGAAGGGGTATGTAGAAACTATTTTTATCTTTATTTTTTAGGCTATTGGATTTACTTCCTGCTTTATTCTTACGAGCCAATCTGAACGAGGCAAATTTATGAAAATTCTGTGTGAGTTGAAGAAACATAAACAATTGCAGCACACTCTGATAAGGTGTCTTATAGTTTGCACTGGGTATTTGGGGAGCCCAGATCAGTATATAGCTATTTGTTATGGAATGTGGGCTATATGGTGATCAGGAAAAGCATGCAATAGGCTGTGATATTTAAGCATAACCACAGGGAGGATTTAATTCACCATGCTTAGAAACAAATGCAAAGCTGAAGAGGAATTTGCATTTTAGGAGAATGCTGGAATGTGTTGTTGGAAATAAGATCAATGTTTCCATTAGTACAGAATCCTCAAGTAAAGCCAAAGCCAAAGCAAAAATATAACTCTGCTGAAGCATAATGGAGTATCTCTGTTCAGTACCCCTGTTTATCTTCCTGCATTAAAGTGATAAATGAATTTCTAACTGCCTTTGAGATTTCATAACTCTCAGAAGCAATGCTTTTCTCTTTTAAGATGAATTCAAAGGAAAAATCAAGTATTCCAAAATCATGGAGGCAATGTTTAGAATATGTGGGCAAACAAATGAATCTCTTTACAATTAATTATAAAAGAAAAAAAAAGCTCACCTTCTATCTGTTCTCCCTCATATATTATTATATATAATAATATATATAATATATATCTTTCTTTCTTCTTTCTTTCTTTCTTTCTTTCTTTCTTTCTTTCTTTCTTTCTTTC
>NC_058405.1:67695458-67778526 GCF_002201575.2 Neomonachus schauinslandi | reverse complement strand
TTCTTTCTTTCTTTCTTTCTTTCTTTCTTTCTTTCTTTCTTTCTTTCTTTCTTTCTTTCTTTCTTCTTTCTTTCTTCTTTTTCTTCCTTTCATTAACAAACTGGACATGGTTCAATAAAGATATCACCTTAAAGAAACACTTCCCAGTAATGAGTTTTGTAGGATATGATCCAAGTTCTACTGATTGGTGAAATATGCTGCTTTTAGACTACTATATCATGTCACTCGTCAGATGTGTACATTGAGCTCCTTCCTGCATGGAAAAGGGTTATACCAAGCCATCTGCTCAGTTGCTTTCAGGAAAGTAAGACTCGTTAATTTTTCTCTTCAATAAGAATGCACTGAGCTCTATGTGCTAGGCATTCCATCACGGATAGTCATGAATGAAGATTGTTCTTGATACCATAGTGGGAAAGGAAAAAAAAAAATAGGCTTTTGCAATGCAGTGGTATAATTTTATTCTAGGAGTCAGGATAGGATGGTATGGGACTGCACAGTATGTAATCCTGTCTTGGGAAGCATTGGAATGGGGAACATTTGTCAAGGGAACACACATCAGAAGAGCTCACAGACTACTTAAGTTAGATCTCACATGTCACCTAGCTGCTCTATAAACCTGTTTAGCAATTTGATCTTAGAATGATGCTCTGCTGACTCAATTGTGGGATGTTGCTTCTTACTCTGGTGCTAATGTACAGTTAAAATTGCATCTATTAATAAAACCGGAGAGTTTTTCTTCTTTCTTGTCCAAAGATATCTATATTTTAGTGCCTTTTATGAGAAAAAAAGGCAAATAAAAGAACTTGGGCATGGATATATTATCTTAACTATGTGATGGTTTCAGAGGTGTTTGTATGTCAAAACTTACCAAATTATTCACTTTAAATATGTGCAGTTTATTATATGTTGATTATACCCCCAAAATATATAGAAAATAATATGCTAGGTATACAACTGCTAAACAAATATAAGAAATCATTGATGTATTTATAAGCCATTTCTGCTAATCAGGGACTTAAACTCACTGGGTGACCTGTCTCTCAATTCTGTTTTCTATTTCCAACTGCATCAAGGCCTGCATTAGATTGGATTTCAGAACTCATCTAGTCAAAGAGAAAGACATTCTTCATTGGAGCTCCTATGGGGGTGGAGAAATTATTTTGGGTGGGGGTGGCAGTTGATAGGTAGTGAACTGCAACTAATTCCTTAGAAGACTTGCAGAACTGGGAGGCCAATACAAAATGATTTGAAGCCCATTTCTAGTTGGGATCAATCTGCAGTAAAATATTAGGGCTAAAGTCCAGAGATGGAAAGATGTGTAATTTGGAATAGTCATGCTGAATACTACAGGGACGTGCTAGTTTAGCAGGGGCCAGTTTTTCTTTCTTGATAATTTATAGACATCATTGCATCACTTGAGATAGAGACTAAAGAAATAAAATAATGTAGGGTGGAGGAATACATACAGGCACAGGTTAAGAACTTCCCATGTCCTTGGCAATACTCAGAGACCAGATGACTCAAAGATTAGGGGGAGAAAAGAAAGCAAATAAGTCACCAAGCAATAAAAATAGAATTTCCTGTAACCTTTCATTCTTGTCACTAGAATTGTTCTTCAGTGCCCCACTGGCTCCAGTCTAATAAAGCAGGAAGTTCTGATGCCAT
Organism: Neomonachus schauinslandi; assembly: GCF_002201575.2. Taxonomy (NCBI): domain Eukaryota; kingdom Metazoa; phylum Chordata; class Mammalia; order Carnivora; family Phocidae; genus Neomonachus; species Neomonachus schauinslandi. Next base: position 67,776,861 of record NC_058405.1, on the reverse strand, counting down.
TAAGGGACTTCTGTGTACACACTGACAGGGTACTTCATATCTATGAGGCAGCAAGGGAGGAAGGGCTTTTCTGTTACTTGGTACAAATGTTTCCCCTTCCTTTCACTGTTCTTACTGAGGTCCAGAAAGTACCTACTCACCTTGTGACAAGCCTCTCCTGTTAGAGGCTACAACTTGCCTGACCTGCCTCATACCAGGTTGGGGTCAACTCAACACCCCTGCACACCCATCTCAGAGTTCTTATCACTCTGGATGTAATTGCCTATTCTCTTGAGGTATATGCTTGTTGAGGGGAAGGATCAAGTCTATTTTGTATACTGTTGTATCTGTAGCACAGCGTTAGGTATATGGTAGGTACTCAATAAATATTGCTAAATGGATGGATGGATAGATGAATGGATGGATGAAGTCTTTCTTGTATATCCTCTGCTGTACTTCCAAACATGTGGACTGACTTCTTGATATTTTACCAACATTATAGTTGGCATTCCATAACAATCAAAAACAATGAATGGAACTAAACAACTCAGTTGGTAAAAATGTTGTCTTCATCCCACTGAGATTGATAAATAATTTCCAGACCAGACCTCAGCAGCTGCAAGAACTCCAAAGCAGGGAAATCAGGACTTACTCCACACATTCAAAAATGCCACTCAAGAGGATATACTGATTCTTTCCTTGACATTGTAAAGATTCCTAAGCTGTCCTTAGTAATTTTATTTAATAAAATTCAATATCATCTAAACACAACAAGTTTTTAAATTATGAGCTAGTGGGGCGCCTGGGTGGCTCAGTCGTTAAAAGTCTGCCTTCGGCTCAGGTCATGATCCCAGGGTCCTGGGATCGAGCCCTGCATCGGGCTCCCTGCTCAGCGGGAGGCCTGCTTCTCCCTCTCCCACTCCCCCGCTTGTGTTTCTGCTCTCGCTAACTCTCTCTCTCTCTGTCAAATAAATAAATAAAATCTTTAAATAAATAAATAAATAAATTATGAGCTAGTTTTAAATTATTAGTGGAACACTTTACAGTTAAAGGTTAATGAATTCTTTCAGAGATATGTCTCTCTTTAAAGGTGAGATCCAAATTTATTAGTTTATTTCCCCAAATTAATAAAGAGTAAAGAATCAACTTAAAAGTTATGCAGCAAACATTGGGCAAAGTATGTTTTAGGAAATCAGTGTAGCTTCATGAGGACATTGCTATGTCAGAGATATTCTGCACTCACTTTTTTTTTTAAAGATTTTATTTATTTATTTGATAGAGAGAGTGAGAGAGAGAGAGGGCACAAGAGGGGGGGAGTGGGAGAGGGAGAAGCAGACTCCCCGCTGAGCAGGGAGCCCGATGCGGGACTTGATCCGGGGACTCCAGGATCATGACCTGAGCCAAAGGCAGTCGCTTAACCAACTGAGCCACCCAGGCACCCCTGCACTCACTTTTATATACCCTGTGTGAAGTCATCTTGCCCAATTCTGGGCTTCAGGACTGTCCTCCAGGCCCTTCCAAACCTCTTTCCCCAACAGTGTTCCTTCCCAGGGGATAAACACTCATCTCTTATAGTTCAGCTCAAGAATAACCTTCTCTAACAAGCCTTTTCTCACACTGGCTCTCCTTTGATCCAACGTGCCCTTACAATTGAACTCTCTTCTTTGTGCTTCTGCTTTTTCTTGTCTGGATGCCAATCATAGTAGCTGTAACATATAGTATACATCTCTCTACCAGACCACAAGCCAGGCCCTTAAGTGTAGAGATAAAAATGCATTTGATATTGTATTACCAGCATTTTCAGTAACACTCAGCACATTGTAGGTACTTAATAAGTGCATTTGGAATGATTCTATATACTCTTCCCTTCCTGCCAGTTCCTAATGCACTTTTTTTTTCTTTTTGAAATATTTTAATCTTTAAATACTTTTTATATTGAAATAATTTTAGATTTAAAGAAAGTTGCTAAACTAGTACAAATAGTTTCTTTATACTATTCATCCAGCTTCTTCTGATATATGAACATCTTCTATAAGCATGGTACAGTTACTAACATTAAGAAATTAACATTGACACAATACTATCAACTGAAGTATAGATTTTATTTTGATTTCATCAGTTTTCCCATTGAAAACTTTGTCATTTTTCTTTCCAGTTTCCAAACCAGGGCACCACGTTACATATTAGTTTTCTCCTCCAAACTGTGATAATTTCTCTCACTTTTAAAGAGTACTAGCCAGGTATTTTGTAGAATGCTCCACGGTTTGGGACTGTCTGTTGTTTTTCTTATAATTAGATTGGGGTTATGGGTTTTGGAGGAGAAAACCATAGAAATTTGGTGTAGCCTTCTCATCATCTTATCTCAGAGTACATGACACCAATATGACACATTACTGGTGATGTTAATCATAGTTACTTTGTTAAGGTAGTGACTGCCAGGTTTCTTCACAGTGAAGTTAATAACTAATGTAATTCTTCTTCAGTAATAGGTACTAAATAAATATTTCATTGCTTTATTCAACAATAGTCACTGACTTCTATTGTGGGCTAAATTGGTAGTAGTCCAGGTTCTGGGATATAATAATGAAAAAAGATAGCCAACCCTTTCTCAAGGAATTTGCATACTAGTGAGAGAGCCATACAGTAAATAAGATAAACAAACAAAAGATACATGTTTAAAGAGAAAAATAAAAAGGGAAAGATATGGAAAGAGTTGGCTATTTTAGAAAAGATTGTTAGGGAAGGTCTCCCTAAGAATTGAGGACTGAATATGCAAACAGAGAATGTCCAGACCATATATAAGAATAGAACTCTGACCCACAACCTGTGGCATCCAGCTCAGGAAGTCAACACCCAGTCTATAGTAACCAGCCCAGGAAGCTAGCCTGCTCTCCCTAAATCAGACATATAGGAAGTCAGACCACTATCTCTAACAAATACTCCAAGAGTCCAAGCAAGTATCCCTTTAATAATTAGCCCCAAATGTCCAATACTTGATTAATAACTGACAGCATTCCTAATTTTTGCCCTTGCTTCCAGCATAGGACCAACTAGAGAAAGCACTCCTAATCAGTCACATAGGTAGCCCACCGACAGCTTCCCCAATCAGGGCATACTTTTTCCACCATAAAGCATTCTCAGTCCTCTTTCTGACTTTGAGTCTCTGCCAAAACTCTGGGAAAAGTGATGGTGGCTGACTCCTTTGCTGTAGCAAGCTCTGAACAAACAGCCTTTGTTGTCATTAGGTTGCTCTTTGTTTATTTCTGCAGAGTAAAGACTTGAAACAAGGAAGAGAGAGAGGAGCCATGATTGTAGATGAGGAAAGAACACTGCAGGCAAAGAGAACAAGTGCAAAGGCCCTGAAGTGAGACTAGTGAGGAGGCCAGGCCAGTAGATTGGAACACAGAGAGAGAGAGGTTAGCAGCATACTAAGTCAGAAGCACAATGGGGCAAAAGGAGGGCAGATGTGGTAGGACCTTGTAACTCATGGAAAAGGCTTTGGATTTTACTCTGCATGAGATAGGAAGCCATTGTAGGGTTTTCAACTTAGGAGTGACATGTATTAACTGAGATTTTAATAAGATTGCTCTCACTGCTGTGTTTTGGACAAACTAAACATATATAAGGATGAAAAGAGATCAGCTATGAAGCTGTGTGGTGAGAGGTGAGAGATGATGGTGGCTTGACCAGGGTGGTTATAGTGGAGCTGGTGAGAAATGCTCAGGTTCTGGGTAAAGGTAGAGTTGTCAGGATTTGCCGGAAGCTTATACCATGTGTGATATAAGAGAAATATGGTAGTCAAGATTTACACCAAGGCTTTTGACCTAAGCAACTGGAAGTACACATATAGCTTTTACTGAGATGAGGAAAACCACAGGAGGGGCAAGATTTGGTGGAAATGTCAGGAACTCAGCTTTGTACATGTTAGGATTTGGGTGTTAATTAGACATCCAAGTAGAGATATGAAGTAAGGAATTGGACACCTAAGTCTGAAGTTCAGGAAAAGGTTGGTATTAAAGATATAAATCTGGGAGACATCATTGCTTAAGTGAACTTTAGAGCCCTGTGAATGGATCAGGTCAGCAATGCAGTGAGCATGGACAGAGCAGAAAATGAGACCAAGGACCAAGCCCTGGAGTGCCCCAGCTTTCAGAGATCAGGGAGATGGGGAGAGCCAGCAAAGGAGACCTAAAAGGAGCAGCCAAAGAGGTATGAGGAATATTTATGTTCTTTCAGTGGTATTCAGGGAAGGTACTAGTTTTCCACTGTCTAGAAAAAAACTCTCTGATTTTTCTTTTCCTTTGCTCTCCGCTACTATACCTACTGTACTTCTCAAACACTGATGACACCAGACGTGTGGCTTTTCCATATCAAACAATTCTGACATTGACTGCCTGGAGTTAGTGTCATACCCCATAAGTTAAGGACCCAGTCCCACAAGACTGCCCCCACTAGAGACACCAATTGCAAGTAGTATGTCTCCAGGTTACCCACAACTTCCTGTCCAACTTGGTTACAAATTGGAGGTTTTCATGACTCCCTGCTTGGAATCTATCACCTGCTCTAAGAGTTTACAGAACCTAGGGAAACACTTGTGTTAATAAAGGACATGATAAAGTATACAGATGAATACTCAGATGGAGAGACACATAGGGTAAGGTCTGGGAGGGTCCCAAGGGCAAGAACTTCCGTCTGCCTAGAGTTGGTGTGCACCCCCACCCCTGGCATTTAGATGTATCTAGAAGGTCTCTGAACACCATACTTTTGGGATTTTTATGAAGGCTTTATTATGTAGGCATGGTTGATTATTTCCAGCCCTTCTCCCCTCTCAGGAGAATGGGAGGTGGTGCTAAAAGCTCCTAACTTCTATTCATGGCTTGGTTTTTCTGGTGATCAATCCCCACCCAGGAGCCCACCAGGAGCACCTCACTAAAACAAAAAATGTTCCTATTACCCAGGAAATTCCAAAAGACTTAAAAATTCTATATCATATGTTGCTATTATTCAGGAAATTACAAAGGTTTTAGGAGCTCTGTGACAGGAACATGGGGCAGAGATCAATATATGTATTTTCTGTTATTTCACATCTACTTATGGAAAAAAAAAACAGTCAGCTATTTCCTTAATGTAGCACAGCCTTCATTCCCTCACATAAAACAGAAATGATGCCTCTCTGTGGGATAAGTTAGTCCAAGGTGTTGAGGGTATCAGTGACATCATTTCTCAGGGCACAGGCAGAATCATGATTTATAAAAAAATGAAGAAAAAGGTGTACTTAGTTTGTAAAAATGTATCTATTAACCTTCTACAATAGGGAAGGAAGACAAAATCATTGTGTTTCTACCTTGAGTGGTTTGGGTCACAGATTTGCCCCCAGCAAATGTTTCTCACTTCTATTAGTCTGTGTAGACTGGAACTGCATAAGGGTGTCTTCTCACTCCAGTGCACCTCAGATGATCCAAAGGCAGTTCTAGAGGATAATTCCAGGTTAGGGCTGCTTCTGGGTTCCCTGCTCCCCTGCTGGCTCTTCTGAGGAGGCCCTGAAGGCACCAGCACCTGACTGCTTTTGACCTATTACTTCAGTCTCTCTGGATGTTCCAGAAACTGAGATGTCAAGTTATACCAAAGAGAAAAAGAGTTTACTCCTTAACTAAATCAAGAGAGAGAGAGAGACAGACAGACAGACAGACATACACACACACACACACACAGAAAGGGGGTGGGGGGAGAGAGAGAGAGCCCTAAAATAAAATTTAAATCTGCAGAATTAGAAAAGCTGGCCCTAAAGCACACAGTAAATTCACGGCACTCCAGCTGAAGGCAGACCATATATGTCTCCAGGAGGAACTGATGCTGCCCATCAGCTTGGTCTCTGGCAGCGGCAAATCCACACCTGCTGGAAGAACAGGGAACCCAAATTCAGGAGCACAGCCTTCTCTCTCTGAGAGCATAAGGAAGAGCTTGAGAAGAATACAAAATATCTGCCAACCACACATTTGCATCATAATTCTTCAAAATCAACTAGAGAAGCAAACAGAAATGTTTCAGCATCTGGAAGAACAAAGGGAAATACGTTATTTGCATGAATATACAAATCCTGTAGTAAATTCTTTGTTCAGATCTCTATGGAGAACTACTAAGCAAATAGATGGAAGCAAAATAGGAAATGAAATGCCTCGATTGCACCCTTTCTTTAAAGAATGTTTTAATTCCTCAGATATTAGGCAAAACTTCGTAAGTTTCTTCAGAAGGCTTCTGAAAGAAACAACATGGTAGCCCCTGAGGTTGTCTTCTTGGGAACAGAAGCTGACTGAACTCATTGATATTGGCCTACCAGGAGCTGGCAGGGTTATCCTTACAGGCGTGGCCTCTCACAGTTGGGAGATTACCTACTCTAATCAGTGTTTTTAGGGTCTTTTTGAGACTCAGCCATTCCTTACTCTTTAAGATATATTTTTAAAACTATAGGCAGAGAGTTCCTTGAGGGTAATAGCTCAGTCTCATTTGTTTTCTAGAAGTGCCATTAAATAGCTGTGTGATTTGACACAAGTCATAGTATTGCTCTTGCTTCCAGTTTCCTCACCTATAAAATAGCAATAATTATACATATTAGAAGAGATAAAATGAGAATACGTGCAATCTAGCATGTTACAGAATCTATTAGATTACCTGGAATAGGCAGATACTTAGGAGATGTTTTGTAAAAGAGTAAGAAAGCCTAAATATTTAAAAGAGAACTTCATTTCCCAAGTGAAGAATAACTGTGATCTACCCGTACAAAGAGCTGATGGGAGTGCTATTTTAAAATGAAATCAATGATATCTTGAAAACAAAATCTAGAACAAATTCTTCCATAGGCAAATAATGCATTTTAATATTTATGAAAAACAGACACCAAGTTTTGCTACTTCTGTTGCCAGGATTTAGCAAAAATGCCAGTTATGTAATTTATCTTTCAAGCTGGAGGCCAGTCTAGCCATTCCCTCTTTCCACGCTCTCACTCCAAGATACTAAGGCTCTAGGACTCAGAAAACCAGGACTGGTTGCTTTTTTGGCATCACTATTCAATGACGATTTTGCAGTTCATACTTAGTTTTTATTGTTATTTTAAAATCTGACCTACAGAACATAAAAATATTGAATGAAATGCATTTTCACTTGGTGCCAACTTTCTGTCCTTGTTAATTTTGGCCTTTCTGGTCTTGTTAATTTTGTTATAAAAGTTTCTCAAGAGTTCAAAAGTTCACTGAAAATGCATTTGTGTTATTGTTTGGGTTTATTTTTAGAAAAATGGGGCCACTAATGTTGGCTTCCGCTCCACAAAATCAGTGTTTCCATTTGCTGTGATTCATTCAGTGCTGCTAAGAGTTGCCATTTGCAGAACACACATCATACACCAGACATTATGTAATTTATCTCATTTGATCCTCATCACAAACTTATGAATACTTCTTATTATTTCACTTTGACAGATGAAATCATGTCTCATAACTTGTGGCTTCTGGGATCAGTTCAGGTAGAAAAGTAGAGAGATAGTATAGTAATTACGAATTGGGTAGGATGAGTATAAACTTGTTAATATTGGACACTGTCTTACTTTTTTTCTTAAGTAAAAATTATAGACTGTTTCCCTGAGAGGAAAGTTTGATAAGGAATAGATAAAAAAAATTAAAGTTTGGGACTTCCTCCATCCATAAAGGATTAACTGATATGGTGGGGTTTGTCTTTCTACCCCAAGAACTAGACAACCAAACAAAAAACAGAAAATAACTACTTTCAGATATTAAACAACAGGCGATGTGATTCTGACAGAAAGAAAGTAAATGAGATGAGCCCTATAATTATTCCATTTAGGAGGCACTTTTGAGATGTAGTGCAAGGAGGGAGATCCAAACAAAGCCCAAAGTTCATACTGAGTTGAGGAGACAGACATCAGAATTCAGGCAGCTAAAATTTGAGAAGAATATCAGAGAGGAGAAAGATGCAGAGACAGAGAGGGAATGACAGAGTGGGAAGGAGAGAGAGCTCTGGAAATCTTCAGCAGATCTTCTGGAATCTTTGGCTGAGTATCACCCTGTGCATGTGGAGCTTGAAGCTCTGTGAGGCTGGGAGAGAAAGTAAGAGACAGAATAACTTTCAGAGTTCACGTAGGATCCGTAATACACAGGCAGCATGTAGAGTGTTCAGAGAGATGTTGCCTCAGTAAATGGGCTAAACTTGCCCTAGACTAAAGGTTGTTCTAGACCTGTCCTAACCAAGCTTAAAATCAAGTGTTCAAAGAACCAAATTGATCTCATGTAAATTAACTGCATACCAGAAAAAAATCCAACAATATAAAATTTGCAATATCCAGCATTCACTCAAAAATTACCGTAAAGCAAAAAAAAGAAAAAAAATAGGAAAATACGACTCATATCCAGAAGGAAAAAAAATCAACAGACCCAAAAATGGCAGAGATAATGTTATTAACAGACAGAGGCCTTAAAATAGCTATTTTAATATGTTCTATATGCTCAAGGTGTAGGAAAAAAAATGAACAGGTTGAGATGAAAAATGGAAGATAGATATAAAAAAGAACTAAATAGAACTTTCAGATGTGAAAAACACAATATCTAAAATGAGAAAAATGGGGTGCCTGGGTGGCTCAGTTGTTAAGCGTCTGCCTTCGGCTCAGTTGTTAAGCGTCTGCCTTCAGCTCAGGTCATGATCCCAGGGTCCTGGGATCAAGCCCTGCATCGGGCTCCCTGCTTGGTGGGAAGCCTGCTACTCCCTCTCCTATTCCCCTTGCTTGTGTTGCCTCTCTCGCTGTCTCTCTCTCTGTCAAATAAATAAATTAATTAAATCTTTAAAAATAAAATAAAATGAGAAAAATCACAGGATGGGATTAAGAGCCTATAGACACTGCAAAAATAAAGATCAATGAATTTGAATACATAGCAATAGAAACTATTTAAAATTAAGCACAAATAGATTTAAAAAATAAGGAAAAAATAAACAGAGCATTAGTGACCCTTTGGGACTAAGAAGACTAACGTGTAAAACTTGAGTTCCAGGAAGGGTAGGGGTGAATTTGATAAATAAGATACAAAGGGAATTTATTGGCTTGTAAGACTAAGTGGTGGACCTTTAGGCCTGCTACATTGAAGTGCTCAAAAGATGTTAGGAATATGCCTGTTTCTTCTTTCATTTTGACGTTCTCCTGATTTTTGGCTTTGTTCTGTAAGAAGGCTCTCTCCATGAAACAGAACATGGCCTCTAGCAATCCTGTATTTATTCCCTTTTATGTACACATCCCAGTAGAGAAGGACTGCCCCTTCCCAGTGTGCATGAGTCAGAAATCCGGGGAAGGACTCTGATTGGCCCAAGGTGAGTCAAGTACTCACTTGGACCAAGTCTTGTTGCCAGAAGAGTGAATGATCCTAACTGGTGTAACCTGGATCAGGTGCCCATATTGTGCAGACTCTTATTTGATAGCCTGTAGGACCACAGGAAATGGGGTTAGGAAATTTCTCCAAAGGGTATAAGGATGCTAGGTTAATAGACATAACAGGTGTTCATAATACCACCCTTTAGATTCAGCTCCTCCAAGAAGGATTTTTTTTTTTAAAGATTTTATTTATTTATTTGAGACAGAGAGAATGAGAGAGACAGAGAGCACATGAGAGGGGGGAGGGTCAGAGGGAGAACCAGGCTCCCTGCCAAGCAGGGAGCCCGATGCGGGACTCAATCCAGGGACTCCAGGATCATGACCTGAGCTGAAGGCAGTCGCTTAACCAACTGAGCCACCCAGGCGCCCAAGAAGGATTTTTTTATTTACACTGTTTCTCTCTTAAATCCCCTGGCACTGCATTTGGTAATGCATTTCTGCTTTGTGCTGTTACATGTATCATTGTGTTGAATCTGTTACTGAGCTCTTACAAACTTGTCCCTGCAGCTAGATATTAAGTGCCTAGAGAGCAGAGACCATGTCTCATATATTTTTAATCTCTCCCAATGGCTGGCAGAGAGTCTCTCAAATGGTAGCAGAATAAATGTTTGTTTTGGTGAATTTGTTGCAGGGACTAGTCAAATGCTCCCATTAAGCTGAGGAGAAATTAGATTGAGTAAATATCCTTAAGTCTATGTCATCATGAAAGAATCAAGTGTTCATTAAAAGCTAATTGGTAAGCAATTTGCAAAGGAAAACCTGGTTTATTTCTTTTATTCTCTCTTTCTTTTCAGGATCACCAAAGCTGTGATGAAAATGCCAGGAGCAAAGAGGTAGAATTTTACATTTACATTTGACATTTCTTGCTGTCCAGAATCTCTGGGCTCTGACAGAGCATGTGGATGCCTATATAATGGGATTTGATGGAGACTTAAAATCTCTCTTGCCCTAATATATCCTTCCTGGTGTCTTGAAAATTCCTCAATTCAAATTCAAGTATTTTGAATTAGGATATTGTGTTTCCTCCAGACCCCTTTAAAATGCAACACCCAAGAAGGGAGAATATTATTATCCATTAGTATCTTTGCCTAAGTTTGTTTCTCCTAAGTAGTTTTGGAGGGAAGAGCCCTGAGGGAAGGAGGGAGTGAAGGACAGGGGATATTCTGGAAAAGATGGGGATGAGGGCATGTGGATGTTGGGCTACTTTTGGGGGATGGCAGAACCCAGTGCTTCAGGTGCTCTGAAGAGCTAGGAAAAAATGTGCATTTTAGACACCAATGGACATATATTTAAAAGGTAACCGGGAAAGTGCTCCAATTATCACTGTTGGGTAGACAAAGACCCTTTCCCTCTAAGTATAGCTATGATGGGGAAAACAAAACCAAAACAAAGCAAACACAAAAGCACAGGGACAAATGTGGGCTTGGTGACCTTATTCTAAGACAATTACTGTCTGGTCACAGGCGGCTCTGCATGCCCCCCACCTCCCTGGCTTCTACCTGTCTTGGATACTCAGGCCTGACCACTCATTTTCCTACTTGTTTCCATCAACCTTCAGTCCCTGTAGCCTTATAGGCTGGAGGCTGAGTTTCAATTTTATGGGCCATGATACCATATTTGTTCACTCCCCTCTATTTAGAGAAAGAGAGTAGGAACAAAACACTACCTTATCAATTGTAAGACCCATTTCAGTTTCAGAGATTTTAAGCTGGAAAACAGAACAAAACCAAACAAAACCCTGCATCTTCGAGTTGAGAAAATAGAGTAATAAGTAACAGTAGGGGAAGTGGGCTGGTGGCCCTTACGGGGTAGATAAAATCTTTTGGAACTGAGAGCTCTCACATCATCACAGATAAGTCAGGCATATAGCAGGTCCCCTACCTTTCAGGTGTAACAGGCAGTTCACTCACAGAGGGTACTAGAAACAAAGCATTCAGTACGTACTGTGCTCGGTCACACTGGGTTTCTGCAACCCAGAAGCTTACCCTTTCCAGGCCCAGTGCAGAGTCTCCAAATCAAACTTGCATTCACAAACCTCAAAGCTGGGGCCTAGCACCATTTAAAGACAGGCAATACCTCCCTGACATGGCGATTAGAGGAACCTACCAAGAGGAGAGGAAACGAGGCACCTCTGGCAGCGTCTCCATTTTTCTGGGCTGGCTTCCTGAGTCGCCGAATGGTCAGTCGGTGTTACTAAGCGACCTCATTCCATCGTAATCATCTATTTGGCGACATTTCATACTGTGTTCCTCATGATTTCTGTGGTGTCTTTTGCCCTCATTTGTAAATAGCTTTCAGAAACCAGAAATGAAATTGTATTTACTTTTCCTTTCCCTCCATCAGTCTGAGTCTGCTTCACTTGGAATCAGCTGTGCCTTCTGGCCCTTTAAAGAATCATTATTTTCATAGAGGAGAAAAATGATCACTGCAGGATGCTGTGGAATGTCAAGGGGACTGGGCGGGAAGGCAAGAGTGAGGCCACTCTCCCCACCTTCCTCAATGAGCTCATTTCCCCCATTCCTTTTAGTTATAAAAATGTGCACCAGCTCGGTTGCCTTAGATTAAAATGCTTATGTATAATTTTCTTGCACATATTTTATTTTAATTTTTTTTTTTAAAGATTTTATTTATTTATTTGAGACAGAGAGAATGAGAGAGAGAGAGCACATGAGAGGGGGGAGGGTCAGAGGGAGAAGCAGGCTCCCTGCCGAGCAGAGAGCCCGATGTGGGACTCGATCCCAGGACTCCAGGATCATGACCTGAGCCGAAAGCAGTCGCTTAACCAACTGAGCCACCCAGGCGCCCATCTTGCACATATTTTAATCTTGTTAGTACTGGGCCTAAAGAAGGACCCATCCCTTTCCCTGCTCTGTAATAGCTTCACTCTCTAAATTGTTTCCTCCCTTGAATGTCTCAGATGCTCATATTGGCCTTGCACAATTGCAGCTCAGAACAGAGGGAAGGAAATCACCAAGGTAACATTGGCTATCTACACTGCAGTTTTATTTTGCTTTGTTTTTTAATAGAAATAACAAGCAAATAGGCTGTTCTTTGTTAATGTCTCTAATAGGTTAAAAGTGTCCAAGCTTCTGCTTTTTCTTAAACTCATAGGAAATGTAATCTGAGCCATGAGGGAGGAGGCATCATTGGGGTGTGAATGACCTAGGAGAGACAGACCAGTAAGCAGCATTATTCAACAGAAGCCATGCAAAGCCAACAAAAGGGCTTTCTCTAATGTGGATCAGCAGATCTCAGGTCCTCTTAAATGGAAGGGTTAGCCAAAGTTTCTAAGCAAAAGGCAACTTAGGAATATTTGCACAATCTCTGTTTCAGATATTTGACCCCCAAGGCTCTTGTTTACTGAATTTGTTGAAACAGGGCTGACCTGGCATAGAAAAACAGCACTTGCCTCTGCTCTGGTTTCCTACTGGAACACCATGACCCTTGTGCTCTTGTACCTCCCCAGGTTCTCAGCATCTTTCTGTCTCTTCGTCCTGTGTCTACTTTTACTCAGAGCCCACATCCTCACCTTGCCTCTGCCCTTCACACGTCTATCCAGATGGACGCTCTGATTGATGCCCCATTCTTTCAGTAATCTCTGAGGATAGGTTATATTAGCTCAGAGAAGGAGGCAATGCCATTATGGAATTTGAGGAAGCTCTTAAGGATTTGTAGGCTTGTGTGTGGGAAGAATGCGGTGTGGGGTGACCCGATCTGGTGGGACAATTCACCCACAGCAGAACAAAGAAGATAGAAGTTTATTGACTACACTGCAAGGGACAGTGGGCGGGACAGCAAAGGAGAGACTGTCTGCCAGGAAGCAGTGGTGGGGGGCTGGAGTTAAGTAGGGGAGGTGAGGGGGGCTGGGAACGTATGAAATTTTCCCTTTTTGGTACCTGTGCTAGGTTGTAAGGAGCCCATTGGTCAGTTAGGGCTTATGGATATTTTGAGGTGGGTCATCTAATGAGCTTGTTTGCATTCAGCCTGGTGTCACTATGGGCCCTTTTACCTTAGTCAGTTTTCCATTGCTCAAGCTTGTTGCCTAAAAGCAGCTTCTACATGCAGAACTAACATTAAAAAGACCCAGAAGAGAATTCTGAATTGCTAACTAGCTGTATAAGTCTGAATAAGTGAATTAACTTATCTGAACCTCAGTTTATTCATCCTCATAATGGGGTTATTAATTTACATTTCATGGAGATGTTATAGGGTATTAAGGAGGGCACGTATTGCATGGAACACTGGGTGTTATATGCAAACAATGAATCATGGATCACCACATCAAAACCTAATGATGTAATGTACTGGTGACTAACATAACATAATAAAAAAAATCAAATTATATAATTTTTGCAAATTTCCTAATTTTAGAGCTTGGTACAAAGTTATCTACTATACATTAACGTTGGAAGCATGCTGTTTATCTGGCTTTCTAACTTATAACAGTCATGTTTAACTACAAAATTATTTTGAATGCTGTTACAGGTCTGAAAATGCTTTTAAAATAATAAAATATCATAAAACTATAAAATAACATGAAATCCTTGGGTTAAAATAAGATTGAATTATTGTTATTATATCATTAATTATCAAGACAAAAACCTAGAAGTCATGTTTGAATACTTTCCATATTTCACCCCCAGCATCCAATCCATCAGTGAGTCCATTGACTCTATTCTAAAACATATCCCCTATATATTGGCATTTTTTAAATCTCCACTGTGGTTACCCCTGTCTAAGCTACCCCCAAAACCCTTTATGGGTCTCCCTAGTACTTTGGACCACCACTGCTATGCAGACACTATTTGAGGAGGGCACTTTTTTTTTTTTTACATACAAATAACTGTTTCTTCACCAATTTACCTTCGCTAAGAGAGAGAAGGCTTCTTATCTGTCTTGCTCACCACCATAACTCCAGACTAAGAACAGAACTAACACACAGAGGACATCAACAAAGATTTCGTGAATGAATTATACTCACTAATATTTTCTAACAATCCCATGGGGCAGGCATTATTAGTGCATTTTACAAATAAGAAGTCTAACCATCTTTATTTAAGTAATTAGCATTTCCACAAGACACTTGGGGGTTGGTTGGATTCAGCATGTTTTGGAAGGATTTTGTGAAAGCTGATCCGCACTAAAAAAAGACAATAAATCAAACAAATAGTGCTTTATTCTGAACTCTAGGACAACTTGGCCATTCCCAAACTTCCTTCTTTTACATTTCATTGAAAATGTATACTGGATCTTTTCCTGAATATTTTTTTTCTATCTTACTTTTCCACTACTGAATTTCAGTGAATGATGGCTGAAATTTTTATTTTCTATGGATATTATACTGAATAATTAATTAAATTATTTATTTTCAAAGTTCTAAAAACCAGTACATTTATTTTCCACTCACTGTGTGTTGGTATTCTGAAGATAAATACAAATAGGTTCTGTTGTTATGCAATTTTAAATGAAAAGATTTGTTATATTAACCTTTAACCATGACTGACATCTTATTATTATTAGCAGTTCTCATCAGTGTTCTAACAGCAGTAACAATTTTCATTTATACCTACTTTACATTAACATTGGAGAATGGTATTTATCATATCAGAGTGTATATTTGAAACCAATAGGCCTTACCGCAGGGTGTTGCTACTGGATGGCAGATTTTGTAAACATTGCAAAATCCTAGAAAATCAAATATTTGTGTCTAGGCTCTCCAATTATTGTTTTCACTCTCATCCAAATGATCTGCTTAAATGACCATTAGGACACATGAATCAAAATTAATGCAACATTAACTCGGCCGAGGCAGAGTAGGATTGAGTTGAATAGCTGATGCAGTAGATTAATGGAAATGTGTGAGAATTCAGCCCCACACAATGAAATTATTCCCTACTCTCACCCTCATCCCCCAGATGCTTAAAATGATAGCTCAATGTTTTTATCTCTCTTGTGTGGAAGTAGGACTGGTGACACTAAAGCCTATCAACCCCCAATTGTTGGGCAAATGTGAAATTCAGCTAAGGCTCATTGGGTCAGATTCCAAATACTAAGATGATCATTGATGCCCTCGAAGAGAAGCTCACAGTGACATGGAATAAACTCAGTTTCCTAGTAGACACCATTTACAGGGCAGTAGAGAAGTGCCAATGTGTGAAAGGGATCCTTATCTTTGAATATACACCACTATTCCTAGCCCCCCCCCACCCACCCAAGCAAGAAGTTAGTGGTATGCCTTTGCTAATATCCACATCTATAGTTTTCTGGGTTGATAGAACAGATATTTATTGATCCTAAAGGCTGTGACTGTGAGAGCATTAGCTGTTTTATGTTTTTAAGTTTATACAATGAGCATAAATTATATTTACATATAATTGAAAAGCAAAACAATCTAATCTTTAAAATTTTTAAAAAATAGCATTTGTAGACTTCTGGGAAGATTGCAGAGTAGGAGGATCCTAAGCTCACCTCATCTCAAGGACATACCAAGATAACAGCCACATCAGTACAAAGAACTCAGAAAATGACCCCAAAACTAGCAGAACAGACTTTCCACAGTTAATTGTAGAAAGGAAGCCACATAGAAAAGGGTAGGAGAGGCAGATACACAGTCAGGAACCAAACTCTTGGCAAGAATAACCCCAAAGCACAGAGACCCAGGGACACTACAAGCAAGAGGATCAGACTGTAGGCCAGGCACCCCAGGCATGGGGGACCTGTGGTGGGAAGATGGATTTCCATAACATTTGGTCTTTAAAACCAGTGGGGCTTAACTTCTCAGAGTTGCTGCAATCAGTAGGGCTTAACTCCAGTTACGTTACTCCAGTTACTTTAAAAATTAGTGGGCTTAGGAGGGTGATGATAGGAAACTGAGTCCCTGACCTAAAAGAGCCAGCAAAACAAGTAAACCAGCTGAGATATGGCACAGAAGCAGCAGTTTGAAAAGTGCCTGGGCTATATTCATTTCAGACCTAAGGACACATGCAAATTAAAAGTGAAGGGATAGAAAAACATTTACATGCACATGGCAGTGGAAAGAAAGCAGGCGTAGCAATACTTATTATATTAGTCAAAGTGGATGTTAAAACAAAGACTGTAATAAGAGGCAAAGAAGGACACCACATAGTAATAAAAGGAACAATCCTACAAGAGGATATAAAAATTATAAATATTTATACACCAAACATGGGAGTACCTAAATACATAAAGCAACTATTAACAGACTAAAGGAAGACATTGACAATAATACAATAATAGTGGGGGACTTTAGCACCCTACTTAACGTCAATGGATAGGTAATCCAGACAGTAAATCAATAAGGAATCAGTGGTTTTGAATGACACATTGGACCAGATGGACCTAACAGATATATTCAGAACATTCCATCCTAAAACAATAGAATATACATGCTTTTCAAGTGCACATGGAACATTCTCCAGAATAGAGCACATGTTATATCACAAAACAAATCTCAATGAATTAAAAAAGATTGACATCATATCATGCATCTTTTCCAACCATAACAATATGAAACTAGAAATCAATTACAAGAAAAAGTCTGGGAAAAACACAAACACATGGAGGTTAAATAACAGGCTACTAAACAATGAATGGTTCAACCATGAAACCAAAGAAGAAATAAAAAAATACATGGAGACAAATGAAAATGAAAACACAATGGTCCAAAATCTTTGGGATACAGCAATAGTTGTTCTAACAGGGAATATTATAGCAATACAGGTCTACCTCAAGAAACAAGAAAAGTCTCAAGCAAACAACCTAACCTTATACCTAAAGGAGTTAGAGAAAGAGGAAGAAGGAAAAAAGCCCAAATCCAGTAGAAGGAAGGAAATGATAAAGAGTAGAAGAGGAATAAATGAAATAGAAAGAAACAAACAAAACCCCCAAAACAATAGAACAGATCAATGAAATCAGGAACTGGTTCTTTGAAAACATAAATAAAATTGATAAACCTTTAGCCAGACTCATCAAGAAGGAAAGAGAGAGGATTCAAATGAATAAAATTATAAATGAAGGGGGAGAATAAGAACTGACACCACAGAAATACAGAGGATTATAAAAGAATATTACAAAAAATTATATGTAAAAAAATTGGAAAACCTAGAAGAAATTGATAAATTCTTAGAAACATGTAACCTTCCAAAATGGAATCAGGAAGAAATGAATTAGCAATGTTTCAAAATTTGAAATTTATTAGCAATGAAATTGAATCAGTAATACAAATACTCCCAACAAACAAAAATCCAGGTGAATTCCACCAAACATTTAAAGAGTTAATACCTATTCTTCACAAACTATTCCAAAAAACAGAAGAGGAAAGAAAGCTTCCAAATTCACTCTATGAGGCCAGCATTACCCTGATAGCAAAACTGGATAATGAGACTATAAAAAAAGAAAACTACAGGCCAATATTTCTGATGAACATAGATACAAAACTCCTCAACAAAAATATTAGCAAACTAAATCCAACAATACATTAAAAAAAATCATTCACCACAATCAAGTGGGATTTATTCCAAGGACCCAAGGATGGTTCAATAGTCACAAATCAAGTAACTTAATACATCATAGTGACAAGAGAAAGGATAAAAACCATATAATCAACCTAATAGATGCAGAAAAAGCATTTGACAAAATACAACATTCATTCGGGATAAAAACTCTCAACAAAGTAGGTTTAGAAGGAACATAGCTCATCATAATGAAGGCCATATATTAAAAACTCACAGCTAACGTCATACTCAATGGTGAAAAGCTGAGAGTTTTTCCTTTAAGATCAGGAACAAGATAAGGATGTCCAGTCTCACCACTTTTAGTCAACACAGTGCTGGAAGTCTTAGCCACAGCAATCAGACAAGGAAAAGAAATAAAATGCACCCAAATTGGTAAAGAAGTAAAAAAGTTTCACTATTTGTAGATGGCATGATACTATGTAGAAAACTATAAAGACTCCAACAAAACACTGCTAAAACTGATTATGAATTCAGTAAAATTGCAGGATACAAAATTAATATACAGAAATCTGTTGCATTTCTATGCATTAATAATGAAACAGCAGAAAGAGAAATTAATAAAACAATCCCATTGCAACTTCACCAAAAATAATAAAATACTTAGGAATAAACTTTACCAAAGAGGTGAAAGACCAGTACTCCAAAAACTATAAACCACTGATGAAAGAAATTAAAGATGACACAGCAAATGGAAAGACATCCCATGCTATGGACTAGAAGAACCAATGTTGTTAAAATGTCCATACTACCTAAAGCAATCTACAGATTTAACACAATCCCTATCAAAACACTAATGACATTTTTCACTAAACTGAAACAAATAATCCTAAAATTTGTATGGAACCACAAAGGACCCTGAATAGCCAGAGCAATCTTGAGAAAGAACAAAACTGAGGTGTCATAATCTCAGATGTGAAGATATACTACAAAGCTGTAGTAATACAAACAGTACGGTACTGGCACAAAAATAGACACATATCAATGGAACAGAATAGAGAGCCCAGAAATAAACCCAACCTTATATGGTCAATTAATCTATGACAAAGGAGGCAAAAATATACAATGGAAACAGTCTCTGCAACAAATAGTGCTGGGAGAACTGGAGAGCTACATGCAAAAGAATGAAACTGGACCACTTTCTTGTAACATAAACAAAAATAAATTCAAAATGGTTTGAAGACCTAAATGTGAGAACCAATACTATAAAATTCCTGGAAGAAAACATAGGCAGTAATTTCTTTGATAATCAGCTATAGAAGTATTTTTCTAGAAATGTCTCCTTTGGCAAGGGAAACAAAAGCAAAATTAAACTATTGGGATTACAACAAAACAAAAAGCTTTTGCAGAGCAAAGGAAACCAACAACAAGACTCGAAGGTAACCTACTGAATGGGAGAAAATATTTGCAAATGGTAAAACCAATAAGGGGTTAATATCCAAAAAATATAAAGAAACCTATACAACTCAATACCAAAACATCAAATAATCTAAGTAAAAATTTAGAAGAGGATCTGAACATTTTTTTTTAAGATTTTATTTATTTATTTGAGAGAAAGAGAGAGTGCACAAGTGTGG
Organism: Neomonachus schauinslandi; assembly: GCF_002201575.2. Classification (NCBI taxonomy): domain Eukaryota; kingdom Metazoa; phylum Chordata; class Mammalia; order Carnivora; family Phocidae; genus Neomonachus; species Neomonachus schauinslandi. The sequence continues at coordinate 67,757,347 of NC_058405.1, read as the reverse complement.
GGGGGGAGGGGCAGAGGCAAAGGGAGAAGCAGACTCCCCACTGAGCAGGGAGCCTGACATGGGCCTTGATCCCAGGACCCTGGGATCATGACCTCAGCCGAAGGTAACTGCTTAACCAACTGAGCCACCCAGGCATCCTGAGCAGATATTTTTCTAAAGAAGATACACAAATGGTCAACTTACACATGAAAAGATGCTCACCATCACTAATCATTAGGGAAATACAAATTAAAACTATAATGAGATATCACCTTATATCTGTCAGAATGGCTAAAATATTAAAGACAGGAAATAACAAGTGTTGACAAGGATGTGGACAATAAGGAATCCCTCATTCACTGTTTGTGGAAATACAATTTAGTATGGTCACTGTAGAAACAGTATGGAGGATCCTTAAAAAAATTAAAAACAGAACTATCATATGATCCAGTAATTTTACTACTGGGTATTTACTCAAAGTAGATGAAAGCACTATCAAAACAATTTGAAAAGATATATGGTTATTACAGCATTATCTACAATAGTCAAGATATGGAAGCAACTCAAGTGTCCATCAATAGATGAATGGCTAAAGAAGAAGTGTTACACATGCACACACACACACACACACACACACACACACACACACACACTGGACTATTAGTTAAAAAAAAAAAAAGAGAATGAACTCTTGCCATTTGCCACAACGTGGATAGACCCAGAGGGTATAATACTAAGTGAAGTAAGTCTGACAGAGAAAGACAAATGACATATGATTTCACTCATATGTAAAATTTAAGACACAAAGCAAAATAAAAAAGGAGACAAACTAAAAAACAGGCTCTTAAATACAGACAACAAACCGGTGGTCCCTAGAGGGGAGGTAGATGGGTAAAATAAATAAAGGGCATTAAGAGTACACTTACCTTGATGAGAACTCAGAAATATATAGAATTGCTGAATCAATATATTGTACACCTGAAACTAACATAACACTGTATGTTAATTATACTTCAATTAAAAAATAGCATTTGTATTTCTCGGCAATAAATTATTTCAATAAATCAGTTTTCATTGAGAATCCCAGAAGCACAGTGATTAACAGAAGTAACCATATAAACTCTCAATTTTTTAAAAAAAGATTTTATTTATTTGACAGAGAGCAAGAGAGCACAAGCAGTAGAGGGAGGAAGAAACAGACTCCTTGCTGAGCAGGGAGCCCGATGCGGGGCTCGATCCCAGGACCCTGGGATCATGACCTGAGCTGAAGGCAGATGCTTAACCATCTGAGCCACCCAGACACCCCTAAACTCTCAATTTTTTATAATCTTAATATACATTATAAATTTTAGGCCATCTTTTTTAATATTTAAAATTAAAGTATAATTTACAACTACAGTGAAATATGCTGATATAAGAATGTAATTTTATCCACTGGAAAAATGTACATGCTCATGTAACTTACATGTCTGTCAAGATACAGAGTATTTCCAACTTCTTAAGACCTTTGTGTTCCTTCCCAGATAATCACAACCCCACCAAGCCACCATTGATCTGATTTCTATCCCCATAGATTAGTTTTGCCTGCTCTGGAACTTCATATAGATGTACTCACACACAGAATATGTATCTTTGTGAGTTTGGCTTCTTTCATTCAGCATAATGTTTTTGAAATTTACCTACATTCTTGTGTGTAGTTTATTTTTATTGCTGAGTAGTATCCCATTGCGTGAATATACCACAATTTATCCCATTACCTTGTCTTTTGAAGACAAATTCACTAATATTTTTCAGCAAAATCTTTAGACTTTTCACTCTACTCACAAGTGGAATCCTAAAGAATTAAAAGTATTTTTGACCTTAATTAACCTGAAAATTACTTGTAAGTTTCACCTCATTTTGCAAATGTGTTTGTAGCCAATCATCGTAGCATTTCAAAGTCGGGAGTTGCCTTATAGATTATAATGTTGAATCCCTTTTTTTTTTAAAAATAAAAACTGTTGCTTAGAAAGTCTCACTTAGTGACAGAAGTAAAAATACAAATCAGGGGGTGCCTGTTTGGTTCAGTTAGCTAAGTCTCTGCCTTCAGCTCAGATCAAGATCCCAGGGCCTTGGGATTGAGCCCTGTGCTGGGTTCCCTGCTCAGTGGGGAGTATGCTTCTCCCTCTCCCTCTGCCCTTTCCCCTTGCTCATGTTCTCTCTCCCTGTCTCTCTCTCAAATAAATAAAATCTTTAAAAAAAATATAAATCAGATATCCTTCATTTTACTCTCTCTCTCCTATATTACAAACTATAAATTTATATATTTTAAACTCAGTGGATAGAATTAATGAATTTATTTCAAAGGTAAATGGAAAAAGTGATTGTTTTATATGTGCCTAATAGAATTTTGTTGTATAGAAAGCTCACTGAACAAATCTAAAATCTGATACCATTTTCTTTTTCTTTTTTTTAAGGATTTATTTCTTTATTTTAGAGAGAGAGAGAGTGCCAGCGAGGGGGGGAGGGGCAGAAAGAGAGAATCCCAAGCAGACTCCCTGCTGAGCACAGAGCCTATGGGATTCAATCCTGTAACCCATGAAATCATGACCTGAGCTGAAACCAAGTTTTGGACACTTAACTGACTGAGCCACCAGGTGCCCTAAGATTTTTTTTTTTAAGTAATCTCTAGATTACATGGGGCTTGAACTTACAACCCTGAGATCAAGAGCCACATGCTCTACTGACTGAGCAAGCCAAACATCTCTGATACCATTTTCAACTGTGTATTTTCACACAATATTTCAGGACTATATCCTGGAATTTTGAAAAATAAAACTGAAGTATATACTATAAAATTCAGGAAATATACTGTGTATGTACTGGGTTTTTCTTTGATCACAATAGCTGAGTGTGTTATTAGCATAAACACTATCAAAGACAGGCTGCCAAAATATCTTGTCCTCTTTCAATAGTTCCTATTAGTATTTGCTCTGGGGGGAAAAAAACTATTTCAGAAAGTCTATGATACAATGACATTGGAAGGTGTATGAATCAAATACAACTTATTCTTTTTGTGCTGGTTCCAGGAAAATGGCACTTACTTTGTGGAGGTCGTCTTTGAAGGAAGTCAGTGACATGCTGGTAAATGTTTACCAAATCAATCTCTAGAAATCATAGCTCTGATTTCTATCATTTGCTTATTTCCATGGTGTAAATACTTGCATGTTGGCCAATTTCAAACTACCAACGTGATGTCAGCTGGTTTGTAAAATCCCTGACAATTTAACAATCAACTTTCATGAGACTCTCAGCACACCACTTGCTGGACTACGCAAAGTGGTTAGCTATTTTTCAGCTTTCAACCTCTAGGAGGGTAAATTAAAAAGGAAAAAAAGGAAGGAAGGGAAAGAAGAAGGGAGGGATGGTGGATGGCAGGCAGGAAAGAAGAGAGGAAGGAAAATTAAAGGAAAGTAAAAAGAAATGAAAGGAAATACATCTTCATGGAAGCTAATTAGATTAACTCAAAGTGTGACCAAGGAAGCCATTTTTAGAAATCAGTTAAGCATTAAACAAGGAAATTTTCCCCACAACTTTAAATGGGAAGATCCAAATGGCTGGAGACTAGAATAACTAGGGTTGGAAGATCATCTTCAAAGATGACTTTTCACTTACATTCTAGCCCCTTGGCTAGGATGGCTGAAGATAGGCTTAACAGGGATGCTGAGACTGTCAACCAGCTACATGTTACTTCTTGATGTGGTATGGGCTTCTCATGGCATGGCAACTGGGATCCTAGAAGAAATATTTTTAAAGGGACCCTCTTAAGAGCAAGTGTTCCAAGATGATCAAGCAGAAGTGGAATCCCCATTATGACAGCCTCATAAATCACATAGGTAACTTCCACCTTTCTCCATTGGTCAAAGTAATCACAGGCTCAGATTCTAAGGGAATATAAATTTCACCATTCATTGGGAGGAGTATCAAAGAATTTATAACCATTTTATAAAAAATCTATGGTCGGGCGCCTGGGTGGCTCAGTTGGTTGAGCGACTGCCTTCGGCTCAGGTCATGATCCTGGAGTCCCTGGATCGAGTCCTGCATCGGGCTTCCTGCTCGGCGGGGAGTCTGCTTCTCCCTCTGACCCTCCCCTCTCTCCTGTGCTCTCTCTCATTCTCTCTCTCTCAAATAAATAAATAAAATCTTTAAAAAAAAAATCTATGGTCAGTGAACATATAAATAGTGTGTCAGAATTAGATGGACTATCACTTGTTTAGAGCAAGTTTAAGGGGGAAAACATTGAAATATATTGGCTTTTGCATGCTTGAGTAGACTAGTCTGAATGGGAATAATAAGACATTCTGCACACAGAGAAGTGCCTAAAGTAAAGCTTCTGCTGTCAAGAAGGAAGGTGGTAAATGAAGAGAGTCATAAGGTAGCAGGGGAAGAAATGGGGCTGCATGGTCTGAGGAAGATCACTCAAGATTTATGAACTGGGAACAAGTTTTATATATTGAATAGCAAGGAATGCCACAGATTGCCATCAGCCACCAAAAGCTAGGAAGAGGCAAGGAAGGATCCTCCCCTAGAGCCTTTACAAAGAGCATGGCCTTGCTGACCCTTTGATTTTGGACTTCTTAGTCTCCAGAACAATGTTCTGTTTTAAACCACCCACTTTGTGGTCATTTGTTATGGCAGGCCTAGGAAACAAATATAGTTTTTAATCAGTCCAATGTAATGACAAGGGTCCTCATAAGTGGAAGAGGGAGGCAGAAGAAAGAATCAGAGAGATGGTAGCATGAAAAGGACTCAACTTGACATTGCTAGCTTTGAGATTGGAGGACGGGGTCATGAGCCAACAAATACATGTGGCCTCTAGAAGCTGGAAAAGGCAAGTAAATAGATGATTCTTAGAGCCTCTAGAGGGAACACTGCCTTGCTGACACCTTGGTTTTAGCCTAGTGAGATCCAGTTCAGACTTCCGACCTCCAGAACTGTGACATAATGGATGTATTGGTTTAATTCATTCAATTTATGGTAATTTGTTACAGCCACAATAAGTAACTAATACAAGGCTAGTTGATTCTTTGGCTCTAAGGAGATGACATACTAACCAGGCTGGTTTTGATGGGAAGAAGATTGGCAACATAAGCCCCTGGGAAGTAGGGCCAGGGTGGGTGGAGGGTCGCCAGGTGGACACTAGTTTTTTGGTCAGAATCCAAGGAAGCAAAAAGAAGTGGTGAGTCAAGCCCTGTTATGGACCAAGTTATGTCTCTCCAAAATTCATATGTTGAAGTCCTAACCCCCAGTACTTCCAACTGCAATAGTATTTAGAGAGAGGGCCTTTAAAGAGGAAACTAAGATAAAATGAGGTTACATGGGTAGAACCTAATGCAGTATGACCAGTATCATTATAAGAAGAGAAAATTAGGACATCAACACACACACAGAGAAGGACATGTGAAGATACAGGGAGAAGGCAGTTATCTATAAGGAAAGAGGCCTCAGGAGAAACCAACCCCCCCTGACACCTTGAACTTGGACACCAAGCCTCCAGGCTTGTGAGAAAATAAATTTCTATTGTTTAAGCCACCTAGTCTGTGGTACTTTTTTATGGCAGCTCTAATAAGCTAATATATGCCCCCCATCCTTTACTTCCCTCTTTTTCTAGATTAGGGCACTATGACTCAGAAAAATAAAAGTCATTTCTAGAACTATTGGGGCTGTAGTCTGCAGTACTTGACAGTGACACAGGGGACTAATGAACACTCTGGGGCTCTCCATGCAGTTTTAGGTGAGGGTTTGTGGTGTGGCTACCTGTTTTTTAAACTCTTCACATCTGAACATTTAGAGCTCAGTGTGTATATGTCACACTGGATGAATAAAGGCCAAATTGTAAAAACAAAACAAAACAAAATGAAAATGGTCAAGTGATCAAAAATTTGAAGCTGAAAAAGAAAATATTCATTAGACACAAGTCAGGTGTGATTTTCTTCAAGATTGCATTTTATAGTAGATTCCTCCGGAAAACATATACTTCTCATATACATTGCTAATCTGTTTTTAAAAATTTCTTTTCCTAAGGATGGCAAGATGTGGGAGGATGGGCCAATCAATAGTGAAATATGTCTATATGATATAATTCATTGTAACTCAATATAATTGCTTTGTGTAGTTAACTTGATAGTTACTATAAAGTTACTTGATAGTTACCATCATTCACGAGAAACTTGAACAGTGGGCTCAACTGGAAACCACTTCCCTACACTGTTCTGTCATCCTGATACACATCAGGACATAGATATATTTACATATTTAATCCAATTGCAAATAGAACTTAATAATAGATATTAACAAATAAATTACTCCATCGCAAATTAATGGAGATTGAGTTTTTTTCTTCTTAATATATTCAAATCAAATACCCTCAGCCTTAGATCTCCTAGGGAGAGAATATGAGTTGCTTCCATTCTGGGTGTAAGAGAGTAATCTAAGCTGACTGTAAATTATTTAAGTTGGTCACTTTGCTCTAATACATGCTAAGTAGCTCTTTAAATCATTAATGAGGGCATCAGATCCTGCAATTGAGGCAGTAAATTAAAAAAAAAATCTATGCTGCCTTTAATTACTTTTAAAAGAAAAGAATCAGAGCCTGATTTTATTAAAATCAGATCATAGGTACTTATTAACCTACAGAAAAAAAAAAAAAGAAGTTGATTTTCATACTATCCAAATTTCCAAAACTTTAACTCATAATATATAGGCTCATGTACTGCCTATGGTGCCTCTTTTGTTCCTGTAACTTTTTCTACATTATTTCTGTTAGTCCTAATAACAGTGTTGGAAGTAGGCATTGTTATCCCTCCTTTACAGATGAGGAAACTCATTCAGAGATTTAAATAACTTACTCAGCTTATATATCTCTGAACTGAGATTCATTCTGTGGTCTATTTGATGCCAGAGCCCATGCACTTTCTACTCTATCATGCTGAATTTTATTTCATGGTTTACCAAGTGCTTTCAGAAATATTATTTTATTTGAGGCTCCAAAAGCCCTGTGAGGTAATTCCCTATTTCGTGGTTGAGAAAAGAGCATTGTAGCATCTGATCCCAAATAATACAGCTAGAAATGGTCTTTGAGTGCTTTCTTCTCTACCCCAAGCCATGCACACATGTGTACCCACACATTCCACATATACGTAGAGGAGAAAAAAAAAAACCTTTCCTTCTATCCTTTTAGATACTTGGCTGTGGCTCCAGTTACAAAAGAGACTAATAAGAAATAAATAAACAGAAATGTATTAGCATGTATATCTCATGTGTGTGCAGAAGAAGCTCAGAGATGATAAACTCAAAGATGTGGCCGGAACTTGAGCTTAAATACCATCTTCAGCTAAAACAAAGGAAAAGGGGTATGACAGAGGCAAGTTTGGGGAGGTGACTAATAAAAGTAGCTAAACAATGATAAGGTTTGTTATGCAGATTTAATCCATCTCCTTCTCCACTGATAAGAGCCAGGATTTAGAGTCTTCCTCCTTTTCCCCCGTACAGAGAGGGAGATACCTTTACAAATGGTGATTTCCTTTATAAATGTAAATTTCCCTTACAAAAGTGTAGCTTCTGCTCTGTTTTTAGTGCTTCTCCTCTGTCTGCTATTTCCCATAATAATCAGTTCAAAACAATCCTTATGCCAAAGAGGCATATTTGGGGTGGCATATTCTGGTCTCCTACACATGCAGGTACAAGTAAGTAGGTACTGCCCATGACCCCAGCCCTGCCTCCCCCTCAGGGCAAGGAGTATAATAACTTGGCAACCTATGGTGGGGGAATAGATGGGAACAGTCTTAGACTTCACTTCCAAAGCCACCTATTTGCAAATCATTTCATTAATAATGAAGGATATGGTAGAAATACTCTTTAGCTTTTATTACCTCATAGAGGACATACATGTGTATGTATTAAATTGATTTAAACTTCAGAGGCTTCTCTTTACTTATACTCTTCACTGTCCCTGGGATTAGGCTGCCAGAAAAAAAATCAGGAAATTTAAATTCAATTTTCAGATAAACAATTAATAATTTTTAAGTACAAGTATGTCATAAACATTGCTTGGGACATACTTATACTTAAAGATTTAGTTGTTTATGGGGCACCTGGCTGGCTCAGTCAGTGGAGCATGCGACTCTTGATCTCAGGGTCATGAGTTCGAGCCCCATGTGGGGTGTGGAGATTGCTTAAATAAATAAAACTTAGGAAAAAAATATAGCTGTATGTCTGAAGTTAAAATTTAGTTTGATATCTGGTATTTTTCTTGGCTGTATCTGGCAGCCCTTCCCGGGAAGGAAATAGGAGTGCTATTGGGGGACAGATGACATGACTCAGGGATCTAAGAAGGCTCTCAGCCACTAATCATAATGTGAAGAGCCCTTCTTGACAAGAATAGCCCCACTTAGTACTTGCTCCTATTATCTGGGAAATGCTATGACTTCCCTTGTTCCTTGGATTCTGCAGTAGTTCTCATGAAAAGTAGCAATTATAGTTATATATACCAAAATAAGAAAAGGAAGATAGAAGAAAGTTTTAGGTATAAACCAAACAAACACAAAAATAATTCATATTCTTGGAGTGATGATGGGATTTCTAATACCACAAAAATTACTACTCATCCTTAATTCTCTAAATCAGTGATTCTTAAACCTTAGCAGTGTCAGAATCACCTGGATGGCTTGATAAAACACAGATTATGGGAACTTACTACTGGAGTTTCTGCTTCAGCAGGAGTGGGGGATGGGGGAGGATGAGAATTTATACTTCAAACAAGTTCCCAGGTGACCCAGATGCTGTTGGTCCAGATCGTACAGTACCAAAATTCAGCTTCCTCCAATAGTACTCAAATTACTGAGGAGGTCACTAGCTAATTGAATTTGACTAAATTTTGGTTAGGTGCTAGGGCAAAGATTCCTAACACCTGACCCAAACTTCTTTGGAGCACATTTCTTGTTAGTAGGCTGCAGTGTAATAAATCATAAAAGAAAAACTAGCTTTGCACTGCTCTCCCTTGCCTATTCTTAAATTCCGAGCCAAGGAAAAGATAGGCCTGCTGGTGAGCACACATTCATTCATTATCCAGTATTATCACCCGAAGCTATGCTTACTATGCTGCAAAATCACAACCTGAGTAACAGTCAGGAAATACTATCCAGAACATCATCTTCCTGTTGGTCTGCGCTCTTTAAACAAGAGACTATTTCCTGGAATTAATTTTTCCACAAACATTCCTTCCTATTTTCACAGCATTTCTCTTGCTGAAGTGGCCATTCTAACATTAACATTTTGAAGGTGGCATATTTTGACGGCACGGTTAGGGCTCTTGGTAATGCTTGTAATTATTCTGGACCTTTGTTTTCCCTCTTTCCCTTCATCCTTTCCTTCCTTCCTTCCTTCCTTCCTTCTTTCCTTCCTTCCTTCCTTCCTACCTTCCTTTCTTCCTTCCTCTCCCTCTCTTCCCCCTCCCTCTTCTCTCTCTCCCTTTCTTCTTTTCTTTTTCTTTCTTTCTTTCTTTCTTTCTTTCTTTCTTTCTTTCTTTCTTTCTTTCTTTCTTTCTTTCTTTCTTTCTTTCTTTCTTTCTTTCTTTCTTCTTCTTCTCCTTCCTTCCTTCCTTCCTTCCTTTCCTTCCTTTCTTCCCTTCCCTTCCCATTCTTTTCTTTCTCTCTCTCTTTATTCTGACATGTTAATGCCTTACATGAAAACAGGTGCCGAGAGAATATGCCAAAGGACCATGTCACAGAAGTGTGTTTGCATTGTAGTTCAAAAACATAGTCTTAGACCCAAAACCTCTTTTAATGGGACATCTTTAAGGAATTCACATATGTGAGTTTTCCAGATCAATCAAAGAAGTTTATGTTTTAACTATCAGTCCTTCCCCATGAAATTTTTTGAAAATTTAAACTTTTTTTTCAAGATGGCTGTACACTATTCTCCCTCTTCAACTAAATATACTAAATTATGTACTCTCTCATTGATTTAAGGTCACCAAGATGTATCTGCTGTTTGTATTGACTTTGATAGTTTTGCCAACAGGAACAACTGAAGTGGTGGGTGGTGGTGGGGACTCTTACCCAAATGGCTTTTGGAATTCTTGATATGTTTGTCTTATAGTTCTGCTGTCACCTTATTTAAGGTCAGCTGTCCTTTCTTGCTATTGTGAGTTTCTAACAAGTTTTCAAAGTGCTCATCTTAATTTACACACAGTTATAATCAAGTCTCTTTATGAGTCAAGTACTTGGGCTTTGTGACTCTCTTGTATGCTTTTGAATTTCAAGCTATGCTCCAAGTTCAAACATGTGGCCTTTGATAAATCATGCAGAAAGGTATAAGTCATGCTTTATACATGGAATAAAGGCTGTCAACTCACTTTTCACAAAGCAGAGAATCTGAGTGCTTTTCCAGCCATGGGAATGTTTCAGCATTAAAGCTGCCACACCCTCTTGTATGTTAGGATAAGTGGACTACTGGACAAAGTAATGGGCTACAAAGGACTGGCCCTAGACAATACTGTGAAGTAAAAAAAAAATGTTTTTCTTTACAACCTCAACCTCCTTTTCCCATAAACTTCCCCTAACCAAGAGCTGCCAGATTAAATATAAGAATCTCAGTTAAGTTTGAAATTCAGATAAATGCCTGCTACTTTTGAAAACATGAGAATGTCCCAAATATTGAATAGTATATACTTATACTAGAAAAGTATTTGTTTTTTATCTGAAATTCAAGTTTAACTGGGCGTTCTCTTCAGTTTCAAACTGTCCCAACCCCAAATCACAGTAACGTTTTTCTTTTTCCTCTATCAAGCTACTCCCATGGGAAAATTTGTGAAGTTAATCAAACTAAGGTATAAAATGGTAGATAGGATTACAGTCATCATGGTTATCTTCTTTCAATAAAAGCAGAATGTTACAGAGGAGAATTAATCACTGAGATGGTGCCCAGGGGTCCTGCTGACAGTGAGCATTTCTTGCTTTTGAACTCTCACCATGAGGTATTTCAGTGCCTCAAAGTTAAAGCTGGCTCGGGAACAGCAGGTTAGGAATTTTGGCTTTCTTCTGGCTTGGCTGCTAAGAAACTATAAGTCTAGAACATGCCACTTAACCTCCTTGTCACAGTTATCTACTACCATATACCAAACTACCCAAAACCTAGTGACTTAAAACAACAATCATCTTATTATGCCTCACAATTTAATAGGTTAGAAATTCAGGTATGTTTCCACTGGGTGATTCTTCTCCATGTGGAATCATTGTAGTATTGGCTGCTGGCTTCTTTGGTTTGGAGGGCCCGAAACTGTTCCACTCACAAGCCTGGTACCTATGAGCTGACATTATTCTCTCTATACCTGGCCTATACACCTGGTTAGGTTGGACTTCCTCACAGAGGGGTAGTTTCAGGACAGCTGGACTTCTGCATTGGAGGCTCAGGCTCTAAGAGATAGTGTTTTGTTGGGAAGATAATACTTTTTCTCTATCCTCCCAGGTTCATTATCCAGGGGCCTGCAAATTAAACTGAAAAAAAAAAAAGGGCAGATTAATGGGGCAAAAAGGTTTACATATACAGTAGCCAAAAAAAGAAGTAGCTGGCTGGTTAAATGAATAAAGTTAGAGGCTTATATATACAACTTAGTAAAGAAAAGGGAGGGGGAAATGCTCATAAGGAATAAATAAGTTCTGGGGCACCTGGTGGCTCAGTCAGTTGAGTGTCTGCCTTTAGCTCAGGTCATGATCCCAGGGTCCTGGGATCAAGCCCCATGTTGGGCTCCCAACTCAGCAGGGAGTCTGCTTCTCCTTCCCCCTCTATTCTTCCCCTCAGCTCATGCTCTTGCTCTCTCTCTCTCTCAAATAAATAAATAAAATCTTTAAAAAATTTGCTAAAAAAAGAAAAGAAAAGAAACTTTTCTTTAGGAAAGACAAATGGGGTTTTAGGAGAACAAACAGGAGATAAGAAAACTGGTGATAATGTTTGTCTATTCAGGTATGAGTGGTCTTTTGGCCTTCTTCAGGGCCATAAAACTCCTAGAGAGGGAATCAATGGTAGGTTTATGCTAGTTCCTCCTCTTGGCAATAGATTCACTCTAAAGAAGGAATTTATGGCAGCCTCATTTCCCAGAAGTTGTTTTTCGTTAGATAACAGACACTCAGAGAAGGCTTCTTTCTGCATCTGTTGAATCTCAAATGTCTTAGGCTTAAAATAATCTTCAAACCAATGCTGGGGTTCCAAGTGGCTCCTTAATTTCCAAGAGATTAAGGCTGAAGCTGTAAGACTTCTTCCCACTTAACCTCACAAGACACACAGCTTTATATCTGCCACATTCTATTAGTTGAAAAGAGTCTCAGTCCAGAATACCAGGATATATGGTTCATTGAGGAGCTCTTTTTGGAGACCAGTACCATACCCTCTGAGACTCAGTTTCTGCCTCTGTGAAATGGGCTAAAATACAACTGCTGTGTAGAAGTAAAAATTACATGAACAGAATAGATGTGAAATAATTTTTTAAAATATTGCATTTCTATTGCAGTGTATTAGACAGCCTGAGTCTAACTTTACTACTGTCATATCCATTCTCTGAATTGTGTGTGTGTGATTTTATTTATATATAACAAAATTATAATTTGTACTTTTAATGTATTACAGAACTTTATCTAATTATATATATTACACATTTATAAATATATAAAATGCATGTATAAATACACATATACACATATATACCCTAAGGTATTCATTGTATGTAATGAATTGACTTCTTTCTATGCATCTAAAATGGTACTAAATAGGGGTGCCTGGATGGTTCAGTTGGTTAAATGGCCGACCCTTGATTTTGGCTCAGGTTATGATCTTAGCTGGGATCGAGCCCCACATTGGGCTCCACACTCAGTGGGGGTCGGCTTGAGGATTCTCTCTCTCTCCCTCTGCCCTTCCCCCTGCTCATGCTCTCTCTCTCTCTCTCCAATAAATAAATAAATCTTAAAAAAAATAAAATGGTACTAGCTAAGTACCATCCTCGGAGTAAAGAAAATAGTCATTCAAATTTTTTATAGGATTTGATTCTGTCACAGAATCTCAATTGAAAAAGTCTGGTTTAAAATGCTGAAATCACTTTGGAAAAGCTAATCTAACTCTTACAACACCATCCTTTCAAGATATTATATTACCTAGATGCTGAAAATCAGTGTGTAGATAATGCAGAGAAGATAAGATCAAATTTAAAGATGAGGTAATAAAAGTATACTCCTTGACTATACACCTTCATCCAGTTTAAGTACACTATCCCTATGCATATGCACACTCTCTCTCTCTCTCTCTCACACACACAAATATGGGAGGAAAAATGTACTCAAGGATGTATAGAATCAAATCAATTGTTCATTGATATGCTGGTATCCACATATCTCCTCCAATCATTAGACTCACTCCTTAAGAAGTTAAAGGGCTGAGACTCCATTTCTTATTAGAATTCTCCTGTGGAAATTTCTCCTCTTTGTGAAAAAACCTCAATAGCAAGAGATATCATCTAGCCTGCAACCTTAAAACTTGTCAGTCATTTGGAGACTCCCATGAAACCATTTTCTACCACATTATTTATTTGAAAAGTCATAAATTTTACTGCTTGAATCTAGCAAAGAAAAGATTTTTATGATACCAGAGACATGATTTGACAGGATTTTAAATTTTACATATTTTACATTCCTGGAAGAAGTCTTAGAAAATGAAACTCTTCGCAATTTTAAGAAGTTAAAATTCTGTATCTCTTTGGTAAGATGTCTCTCTGACACAGTCTATGAACTGTGCTCTGCTGAGATGTTTGATGGCATAAGAAATTTTCACACAAAACACCAATGAGATTCTCAGTGAGTAGTGTGAACATCTCTCCTCAGTGACATCTGCAGAAGTTAAAATGACTTGGCATCACTGCACATATGCTTTGCCACCTTACTAAAGAACCAACTGCCGAAGGTGTTCTCCCACAACATAGGTAAAGGGAGTTTTTTTCTAATGTCTGAAATAATGTTCTATTATTTCCTCAGGAAACATTGCATGAATAGAATATTATTATATTTCCATTACTACAGAAAAATTCAGGAATAAAATAATTATTTTGTGTCATTTAGACATAAGCATTTTTTCTTTCTGAAATAATCTGGATGGTTCCAGTGATTCTTGATAGTCTCAGTAGTTCTTTAGTTGTAGGAATTTGGTCTATGAATGGAAATCCAGAAAAATCCAAATGTTTATCCTAATGCAGATGATCAAACTGAAGCTGAAAATCTGTGTTAGATAATATAGAGAAGATAAGATTGCTCTACTACCAAATATCCAGAATTTCAGGGACTTGGCTTTCATTTTGCTATACCAAAAGAAACACATGCTATTCTTCTGGAAAGAAATGGTGGCAGATGGGATAAACAATTGAGAATCATCAGGTAGGGGCACCTGGGTGCCTCAGTTGGTTAAGTGTCTGCCTTGGGCTCAGGTCATGATCCCATGGTCCTGGAATTGAGCCCCATGTCAGGCTCTCTGCTCATTGGGGAGCCTGTTTTTCCCTCTCCCTCTGCCTGCCGCTCTGCCTACTTGTGCTCTCTCTCACTGTCAAATCGATAAATAAAATCTTAAAAAAAAAGGAATCATCAGTTATTTGGGTCAAGTAAATTAAATATATTTTCCTGATATTTTAGGTTTGTATAGGATGTGTAGATATATAAGACGCCACAGTTAACCAATCAAGTTTAGGGAAGAATCAAGAAAAACCCAGTTGTTTTAGGGAAAGTTGATTGTTCTCCTGACACTGAAGCTTGTCAAATTGTGGTGTACATTATTTGGGGCTACCCTTGGAAATCACCTGGTGAGATCCTGGCAGCTGCTGTTAGAAATGCAGAGGTTGTTTCATCATGAGAATTTTCTGACTTTTAGAACCTTCCCGGGGACAACCCCAGATGGCTAACTTAGCAGGAAACTAATTTATTTGTAGCTCCAAACGCTTGCTGGAATCCCTAATGTCTTAATGAACAGGACCAGAAGCTCCCCTGTGGTTAATCTGCAAGCCCTATTAACTCTTTCAGGCTAAAAGTATACCATTAAGAGCCAGGTTACTTGTATTGCTTATTATAAATTAATAATTGGGTTGGACTTTGAATTAATACAATTAATTCAGTGAGAAAGCCAATTGGCTTTACACCATGAGAAGCTCCAAGTCAAGAACTTCTTAGGCTGGGTCATGTCCTGCCTGGTATGGAATCTGGCCCTGGCCAGAGCTGCTCTTTCCAGATATTCTAGATGTCTAGAAAAGAGGTTAAAATTCCAGGAGGTTAGGACCTAAAACTGGGTGGAGATTGTTGGGAGACGTGGAATATTCTGAAAGAAGCTGAGGTGTAAAGGAAGGGTTGGGGTTTTGTGGAGAGGAGAGGCTTAAATGTAAGAACAAAAGGGAGCATTAAGGACAAATGATAAAGTGTAAAGAATGTAATCTCTGTGACTTGAGGCATATTAACCACTTTGACTTTTAGTCTATTTATTAAGCAGATGGTGAGATGCTGACTCACTCAACCATGGGGTCCCTGAGCATCATGTTGGGGGATTGGATGAGAACCTCAAGAGGCAGGCTGGGTCTAGATCACAGAAGTCCTTGTGGACTACCTAAAGAGTTTCTCCTTGTTTTTTTTTTTTTTTTGTGTGTGTGTGTGTTTTTTTCCCTCAGAAAATAGGAAGTGAGTAGAAGTCTTTAAAGAGGGGAGTAGAATAAATAGGTTTGCTGTATATGGAAGCAAACACTGATGATGACAATAGATGGAAGGAGTGGAGCCTGTTCCTAAGGAGATGAGAAGCTGATGTACCAGCCCAGATAAAGGACTGTGAGAGAGAGATCATGGCAGTAGGAATGGTGATGGGAGGTCATCCAATCACTCATTCAACAGATATTTGTTAAATACCTATTATGTGCTAGGTCCTGAGTTTTATATACTAGGAATATAGGAATGAATAAAATGGACCAATCACTTATCTCAAGGAGTTTATATTCTGGTGAGAAAGATAAAAATTTTTGAGAGAAAGATATTCAGAAAATTCTTCACAAATTCTTAAATATGAAAATATTTCTTTATTTTTTTAAGATTTTATTTATTTATTTGACAGAGAGAGAGCGAGCAAGAGCAGGAACACAAGCAGGGGGAGTGGGAGAAGGAGAAACAGGCTTCCTGCTGAGCAGGGAGCCTGATGCGGGACTCGATCCCAGGACCCTGGCATCATGACCTGAGCTGAAGGCAGATGCCCAATGACTGAGCTACCCAGGCGCCCCGAAAATATTTCTATAGCATACAATTCACCCCTAAAGCAATCAAACCATATGAAAATCATGCAGCCCTTTTAGTCCCTCAATGAGATTACTTTGTATGCCATGAGGAGCAGAGAACAGTAAGACCCCAGTGGAACACAATGAAGCATATGCCCATGAGTACACTGACAACTGTAAATATATTTAATAGAAAGCATTACTTACAGGCACAACTGCTTTTGAAGGAAGGTGTTTATTAAAAGGAATAAATGTTAAGAAAGAAAAAAAGAAGATAGCAGGAGGGGAAGAATGAAGGGGGGGGAAATCGGATGGGGAGACGAACCATGAGAGACGATGGACTCTGAAAAACAAACTGAGGGTTCTAGAGGGGAGGGGGGTGGGAGGATGGGTTAGCCTGGTGATGGGTATTAAAGAGGGCACGTTCTGCATGGAGCACTGGGTGTTATGCACAAACAATGAATCATGGAACACTGCATCAAAAACTAATGATGTAATGTATGGTGATTAACATAACAATAAAAAATTTAAAAAAAAAAAAGGAAGGACCTTAGGGGCACCTGGGTGGCTCAGTTGGTTAAACATCTACCTTCGGCTCGGGTCATGATCCTGGGGTCCTGAGATCGAGCCCTGCATCGGGCTCCCTGCTCCACGGGGAGCCTGCTTCTCCCTCTCCCTCTGCATGCCGCTTCCCCTGCTTGTGCTCTCTCTCTCTGTGTCAAATAAATAAATAAAATCTTTTAAAAAAATAAAGTGAAAGGAAGGACCTTGTCTGCTGGACTCCTTGATGACTTTGACTGGAAAAGTCTGCACTTAGGTGTCAGAGAAGGACGCATGGTCTCATAATAAAGACAATAATTGAAACTCAACTGTCCCTTTTTACTTCTCAGATCTTAAGAAAGTCTATTCCATGTACATGTATGAGATACATGAAACTTTTGTTGGGAGGAAAAACGTTCCCTCTGCCAACTTAATTCCAGTGATAAGGATGGGGGGAATTGCAAATTAACCGAAAGTAGACAAAATAACAGGAGAAAAGTTTATTTTGTGTGGGGGAGCATTCAGATGAAGAGGTTCCCCAAACAGCTAGAGATAGAGGTTTGTATGCCAACTTCATAGTGGAAAGGGAGCAGGGAGAAAGGGCTTCTGTGGGAAAACAAATGGACTTTAGGAAAGATAAATGGGCTTTTAGGAGAACAAATGGAAGGTATGACAGTTTGTGATAGTATTTGTTTATGTGGTCTCTCTATCCCAGTGTGAGTGGTCATCTCCTTACTGGGAGTGAAGCTCTCCTTGGGAAAAGGGAGGTATGACAGCCTCTCAGAAGATTCTGGTTGAGATCAAGATAACACAGGCAGAAACCCAGGAGCAGAGGATGCCATGGGAATGTGGACCTTCTAAGACTTGGAAATCTCAATGCAATTTGAACTTCCTCAAGGGATGGAATTGAAAGCTTAACCAATCTTATTTAGATAGTAAGGTACACAGAGAGAGCCTTTTCTAATTACTGATGTTAATATCTCTGCCCTTCAACTAATCTACCACAAGTACACCTTATTTAACTACTTAGATGTAACAAGTGTTATAGGGATGAGTAAAGAAGTGTAAGAATGGGCATTTAGGGGCACCTGGGTGGCTCAATCATTAAGCGTCTCCCTTCAGCTCAGGTCATGATCCTGGGGTCCTGAGATCGAGCCCCGCCTTGGGCTCCCTGCTCAGTGGGGAGCCTGCTTCTCCCTCTGCCCCTCCCCACCTTGCTTGTTCTCTCTCTCTCTTTCTGTCAAATGAATAAATAAAATCTTTAAAAATTTAAAAAAAAGAAATGGGCATTTATAAGATAAGGTATGGAGTGGCTGTCTTAACTTAACCTGGCTCAGCCACTTACAAGTGATCTTAAACAAATTAATTCACCTCTCTGAACCCCAATTTCATTATCTACATAAAATAAGCAATATAATTCTTACTTTTGAGAGTTTCCTAGGTATTAGACATCTTACGTACATTATATTTATTTGTCCTTTTAGTAATATGTGATGATGGAGGTACTGTGACTCTTGTTAACACTTAACGCAAAAGCTTTAAGAGGTTAAGACACTTATTTAATACCACACAGATAGTAAACAACAGAGGTGAAATTAGAATCCAATTCTGTCTGATTCTAAATTTCATCTTTTTACCACTGCTTATGCCACCTTAATATGAGGTTGTTGTAAGGATTAGATTAAATTAAATAATGAAATATAAATAAATTGGCCGGCACACTTCCTGGCACATAGAAGGCACTCAACATATGGAAACAGCTTTGTAATCGTTTAATCGTGAAGAATACAATAATCTCTATACGATTCTTTTTGTTCTAATGCTCTCTGATTGTGATCCCTGACCTTTTGGAGATGAAATATTTTTTTTCTTTTTTGACTGTCCTAAATTGTTTATTAGGTAAGAACTTTACAACATTACTTACATTAGCGGTAATGGTAGACCTGGACAGTATTGTGTCTTCTCCGTGTCGGAAAGCAAGAACAGCCAATAGTGTAGCAGAACTTGGGACCCTTTCCAAGGCCACGGCTCTTGCTCTCCCTGTGCTTGTGGACTGGTTTGGTGATCCACTGGGTGTCAGGATTTCTTCTGATAGCTTTGTAGAATGGATCAAGGAGGATAACCTCAAAGAATTTGTATGTGGAATCTTTGCCAACACAGTAAGTATTCAAGACTCTCAGAGCCCCACGGTGGTGTCCAGCTCTTTCCTCTGCAACAGGCTGAAGGCTTCAGGCAGACTTTAGCTGGTAACACCACGATGGACAGGCTAGTTGTAGGTAGCACCTTTAGGAATTGGGCATTTGCAGCCACCACGTTGCACATGAATCCGATATATGACATAACCTTGGTTGGCCTTATACCCCCATCTGTGCACTTTCTCAGGCAGTTGGGTGGGTTGAGTGAGGTGGGGAGGCCCTGTGGAGCTCAGAGAACTAGGAGTACCACCAGTGGTGCACCCTGAAAACAAAGCACATTACATAGGCTGCTTTTCCCTCCATAGCTCCTGGATGTACTTGTAAGCACCCATCTTGGCTTACCTTGGAGCTGATGGCTGATACCAGATGGAAAGAAAAGAGCCCTTCTCCCCAAAGATACACATAAACATACACACAAACACACTGAATTATTTTTTTTAAGATTTTATTTATTTATTTGTCAGAGAAAGAGAGAGAGAGAGAGCACAAGCAGGGGGAGCTGCAGGCAGAGGGAGAAGCAGGCCCCCCGCTGAGCCAGGAGCCCGATGCAGGGCTCGATCCCAGGACCCTGAGATCATGACCTGAGCTGAAGGCAGATACTTAACCGGCTGAGCCACCCAGGCGTCTCCACACACACTGAATTGAATAAAGATGCATACCTTATATAAGAGAGCAAATGAGTAGTATTATATTGTCAATAGGAACTCAGAGAATCAGAGAAGGGAAAATTGATTGAGGTAGGAGCCTCCTTCATGAAGGAGGTAGAACCTGAGTTGGGGAGAATTTTCATGGTGCTTAAACGGTTAATAGAATTTCCCTAAGAACTTCATTTACAATAGAAATTAGTTTAGGCTTTTGGATGAATATGACTCATTTAAATGCTCAAAACCATGAATCACTCAGAGTAGCATTATGGGTAATTTTAATGAAACATCTTTCAAGTCTCTATTCCTTTGTTAACTGCTTCTATTGAATTTAAACAAAAGTCCCATTTCATTCCAAATTTAAATCCAAAAGAGATTTGATCTTTTCTTCCTGCCATTTTGCAACCAGTGTAATTTCTAACAAGTGCCTGGAATTAAGATGTGAGTCAGATCAGAAAACTGCATTTGGAACTGAATGGAATACCAAAGCAGAATGGGGATAAAGGGGAGATTTTAGAGTGACATCCAGTTAAAACCACTTGAACTGGCCCTCATCAATTCCTGACACCTCCTACCTTTCAGTGACTGGAAGGACCACTAATGTTCCACTATTTGGAATGCTGGCAGATTAGAAAAAATAACTTTAAAAAATTAAAAATTATAAGTAGCTCACACACAAAGATTTGTATGTAAATGTTAACATCAGATTTATTCATAAAACCCCAAATTGGAAACCAACCAAATGTCTATCCACTGGAAAATAATATACAAATTGTGGTACATCCATACAACACAAGTAGTAAAAAGGAACAAAGTTGATTCATGCAGTAACAAGATTGAGGCCCTACAGTGTAATGTTAAATGAAAGAAGCCAGGCACAGAAGTCCACTGCCTACCATGTGATTCTATTTATATATCGTATTCTAGAAAAAAGGAAAACTATAAGGGCAGAAATCAGTTCAGTTGTTATCAGGGACCAGGAATGGAAGGAAAAAAATAAAAAAGGAAGGAAGGATGGGAAAGAAGATGGTGGAAAGAACCAAAGAGACATACATTTAATTTTTTCTAATATTTTTATCACAGTACAATAACATATAAAATTTACTATCTTAATCATTTTTAAGTGTATAAGTCAGTGGTATTAAGTACTTTCACATTGTTGTATAATAACCACCATGCATCCATCTCTAGAACTCTTTTCATCTTGCAAAACTGAAACTCTGTTTATCCATTAAATAACAATTCCCCATTCCCTCCTATTTGAGCCCTTTGGTACCACCATTCCATCTCTATCATTTTGGCTACTCCATGTACTTCATATAAGTGAAATCATACAGTACTTGTCTTTTTGTGACTGGCTTATATCACTTACCATAATATCTTCAATGTTTGTTTATCAAAGTTATAGCATATGTCAAATTTTTTTTTAAAAGACTGAATAATATTCCATTGCTTATCCATCCATTCGTTCATTGATAAACATTTGGGTTACCTCTGTGATTTAAATAGTGTGAATAAGGGGCACCTGGATGGCTCACTCGTTAAGCATCTGCTTTTGACTCAGGTCATGATCCCAGGGTCCTGGGATCCAGTCCTGTATCGGGCTCCCTGCTTGGTTCAGAGCCTGCTTCTCCCTCTCGCTCTGCCATTCCCTCCACTTGTGCTCTCCGGCTCTCTCTATCTCTCTGTCAAATAAATAAATAAATAAATAAATAAATAGTGTGAATGATGCTTGTTTTGTGAGCTAACATATAATCTATCCTGGAGAAAATTTCATATGCTCTTGAGAAGAATGTGTATTCTGCTGTTATCACATAGAATGTTTCATACATTCTGTTAGGACAATTTGATCTAAAGTATAGTTCAAGTCCAATGTTACCTTATTGATTTTGTGTCTGTATCATCTATCCATTGTTGAAAATGGGGTACTGAAGTACTCTACTATTATGATAGGAGTTGTCTTTTCTCCCTTCAAATCTGTCAGTATTTGCTTAGTATATTTAGGACCGCTAATGTTGGGTGTATATATATTTGTGATTATTATACCCTCTTGATGAATTGATCCTTTTATCCTTTTATTATTTTATATGTGGTAATGTATATAATATATATGTGTATATACACACACACACATATATTTTCTTTATCTCATGTTACAACTTTTGTATTAAAGTCTTTTTTTGTCTAATATAGATATAGTTACCCTTATTCTCTTTTGGTTTGCACTTGCATGGACTATCTTTTTGCATCTGTTCACATTGAGCATATGTGTGTCCTTAAAGCTGAAGTGAGTCTCTTGTAGGCTGTGTATAGTTGAGCCTTATTATTTTATTCATTTAATCACTTCATGGCTTTTGATTGAAGAATAAATCCATTTACCTTTAAAATAATTATTAATAGTTAAGGACTTACTAATGCCATCTTATTAATTATTTTCTGGCTTTTTGCAGTTCCCTTTTTCCTTCCTTCCTCTCTTGCTGTCCTCCTTTGTGAGTTGATGACTTCTCATAGTGATATGTTTTGATATCCTTCTTTTTATGTTTTATGCATCTACTGTAGATTTTTGCATTGGGCTTACCATGTGGCTTACATAAAACATCTTAAGACACAAATCTATTTTATCCTGATAGTAAGTTCAATCTCATATAAAAACTTTACTTTTTTACTCCCTCTTTTCATATTTTTGATGTCATAACTTATTTCTTATATATTGTGTATTCATTAACAAAGGACTGTAACTATAGTTATTTTTAATACTCTTGTCCTTTAGCATATTACTAGATAAATGGTTAATACATTACCATAGTACAGAATTAGAGTATACTGAATTTGACTATATACTTACCTTTATCAGTGCCTGTATATTTTTATGTTTTCATGTTATGAATTAGCATCTTTTCATTTCACCTTAAAGAACTACTTTCAGTGTTTCTTGTAAGACAGGCTTAGTGGTACTACAGTCCCTCAGCTTCTGTTTGGAAAAGTCTTTATCACTGCTTTGTTTCTGAAGGACAACTTTCCTGGGTAAAGTATTCTTGGTTGGCAGGGATTTTTTTTAGCACTTTGAATATATCATTCCACTCTCTTCTAGACAATATAGGTTTCTGCTGAGAATTGAAGTGCTTCTTTATAAAGATGGATAGAAATGTGCAGTCAAGCCCAGATTGTCTCCAGCAACACCTACATGAACAAACATCATCATATTGGCTTTTCCTTCTTCCCTGTTTCACTCAACTTCTCCTTTCCCCCAAATTCTGCATCCTGGCATCACTTCCCAGATAAATACTGTACCCAGGTCATTGTCTGCTCTCTGCTTTTTGGGGAACCCAACTAAGACAACTTATTTACTTAATGTATGTATGTATGTATGTATTTTTGCAATGATAAACTTTCTTTTTCCTTTTTCTTTTGAAATAATTCCAAACTTACAGAAAAGTTATACAAAAGAATAGAGCAAAATAATTCCCATAATCTCTTTGTCTGGAAACTCAATCAAGTTTTGCCTTTAAATCATTTGAAAGTCACTTCAGCCAGAGAGGGAGGGGCTTTCAACAGAAGGAGGTACAGCAACAATGGCTGACTGCCTTTAGCTGCTCTCCTTTGATCAGAAGCAGCAGTCAATGATCAGAGCACAGATCTCCAATATTTGAAGGACGAGGTCCTTTTTGCCCCCTCTGGCTCTCATAAGCTACGTGCAAGCTGCTCCAGGGACACATGCCCAGCTGCCTGCCATGGGGCTGGGTAGTGATGGATAGATACCTGCTAATGTGCTGAAACTGACTGAGGTTAACCATAACTTACTTTAATTTACTGACCAAGATTTCCTCTGTTTGTTGCAAGCTCTCAATAGACTCCAGGATTCCAAAATAGTTACATCAGACAGATTCTGCCAATGCAGTTGTTGTCCGGGTGGGAAGACAGATTTCTGATGCTTCCTACTCCATCATTTTTTCAGAATCCAGGAGTAATTATTTTTGTCTTTACAAATGGATTCATTGATTCTTTGTCAGTGCTGGGGCTGCAAAGAAGAAGGTCTATCATACAAACAAATGATTATCAAATGATGTATAAATATCCTGAAAGGTCTGTGCACAAGGTATTAGAAGTACACTGGAGAGACCCTGAACCAGCCATTCTCGTCTGCAGCACCCAGGCATCACTAATTGATCCAAGCTCTCTTTCACACAAATGGCTTTTGGAATCATTCCCAGTATAATGCTGGAGTTGTCCATTACCAAAGACACCAAAGTTTTCATTCTAACTTTGAAGTTTTTAAGTTAAACATTCTAAAAGTTTCAGGTCCTTTGAAAGCACAAATCAGAAATTATCATATGATAGATGTTATTCTTTGTTCTTTCAGCCCATGTAGGTTTCCCCAAACTTAGCTTTCTTTCATTTTATGCTCTTCTGGGACTAGCTTTGAGCTGCCTACAATTTTTAATGATAACTAGAAAGTTCCTTAATTCTTGCTTTAACACGAGACTCTGCTCACTCCAACTACTTACTTGCTGGATGGTAATAACTTGCTGTTGAGTAACTTTTACTGAAAGAAGTAAAACTTCAATCATCCTTTCCCCATGTAATTAGAATGTGTTGTAGTTAGTTCAAATTATTGCTTTTTAAATCTATTGTTCTCTATATCTAGAGACAAATATTCCATGTTAGCTTAATGTCATCCTGTGTTCCTGTAGCAATTATTTATATAGTACAACCTGCTAATCTCACTCTACTTTCATTCAACTGAGATAGGAAAGATTATACCATCATTTCACATTGTCCCTTTGATTTGTCTCACTGGTCTTTAGGAAATATTTCTGGGAGAAAAAAACAATGAAGCAAAATTGTTTCTCTTTTCAAAAGAAAAATCCTCTTTAAGGAAATGAAATACTTCTTTATGAAAATGGTTAGAAATAGGCAGCTGTCTCACAGATGGTAACCTCTCTAGAGATTTGAAGGCGCCCCTTCTTGAGACAAATGGGGCATATAAACAGGTGTGGAAGCCACTGCTACTGTTATGAAAAGTGAGAGCAAAGGTTTGGCATTTAAGGTTTTCCTACATCTTACACTAATTACAGTGACAAGGGACCAGTTCCTGGGAACTCAGTCTCTAGCCTAGGGAGAGGTTTGGGTGGTAGTTGGGGACTACGGGCCATTATAGCTATTTCAGGAGGAGGAACGTTTGGGGAAATCCTGCTAAATGCCAGGAGCTTTACAAACTTTATTTCTCTCTGTCCTTCTAATGATCTTACCAAAAAAAAGCATTTTTCTCCAGATGGGGAAACTGAGGCTCAGAAAGATTCAGCAATTGTTCCCTGTCCAGTGTTGGGGCTACATGATGGATACCCAACCCCAAATGATTACTCCTAACTAATCTTGGATTAGCATAGCACACACACCTCTCCCCCCACTGGTTCCTGGTTAATTCTCATAACCTAACCATAAAATACAATATCAAGTACCTAGACCCCTTTCCCCACTTCCTATAATCCATCCATCCCAGATGGGGCTGGGCTTTAGTGGAATCTAATGTCTTAAAAAAATTTATTGGGGTAGGGATGGAGGTGCCCCTTAATTCTCTTAAAATAGCTTGGGAAAGAAGAAGGTCAGATGTCAGGGTCCTACTTTCCAGTCTCTCCCAGTATCTCCCATGACTTATTGCAAGAACAACTGCTGTCTTTCCCATCCAGAAAAGAGAAGGAAGTTCCAATTTTCTGTATGGAAAACCTAAGGCATTGGGGATGTGCTGGGAGTCTGAGACAAGAGGACTAAGATATCCTAAATAAAGAGGCAGCAGGACAGGACTCCTGAGAATAGTGGAAAATCCAATTTTCACTCTGGCTGCCTTGAATTCAAGGTCGTTGTGTCCCACATCTCTCTCAGGGCTTCCTAAGGTCCCAAACACAGGGGCAAATGTGGCATGAATCATCTGTATGATTACTAAATATTTCCATTATCCAGGATAGGGCAAAGAAGGACTTTATATAAATGAAGGCCAAGGGGAAGTGCTGACACATCTAAGAAATGGCACCGTGGTGACTTTCCGATGACTGACCAGGGTCTCCCGAAGTCTCACTTCTAAAAGCATATCAGTCAGTAAACAAAAAACAACATGAGAGAGATGACAAGCAGCTGGCTAGTACCATCTAGTGGTAACAGAGAAACAATAACCTTTTTTTTAAATGACCTTTCAAAAATGGGGAGAGACTGAAACCTCCCCTTACTTTTCTGGGCACTGTGATGGTTTATTATTAGGTGCTGAGTTTGCACCTTTTCTCCAGGGGAAGATGAGGAGCAATACCCGGGGTACTTCTCAGAGAGAACAGAAGGAGGAGATTAAGATGCCCTTCAAGATAAACTCATTTCAATGCTTTGGAATAGAGGCACAGAGATTTACACGAATAGCTCATTTTCTGTTTGGCTAGCTCTTGGAGCCGGGGATCTCTGTGGAGGGGCTGGGGGTTTTCTGAAAACCAGCTGCTTTGCTTACCAGCCTTGTCATCCCAGAACCAAGTATCGGATTAAATGCTGGCCATGGCGATCGGGTTTAGGGCCTTTGTTGTGCTGCTTGTAGGTCTCACAGGCAGAATTTCAGAGCAGTGAATGCTCACAGCACACTTCTTCATGGGTTTTCAGCTGCTGCAGCTGCATGCCATTCAGCAAAAAAATCAGTTACTACAATTTATTCAATACCTACTGTGTGCCAGGTACCACAGGAAGCATGTTAGCTGAATTGGCGAATTTAATGATTGAAACTAGGTTGAGGCAGGTATTCTTGATTTCATTTACATATAAAGAATAAATTTCAAAAAACCACATGACTTGTCCAAGGTGGCAGAGGTCACAGAGAGAGGTGGCACTTGCATGCAGGCGGTCTCGTACCCCCAGGCCACCGCCGAGGATATCCTCACAACTTAACACATGGTCCCTATCTTTAGGAAGTTTATATTTTTAGGAAGGCAAGACATGCACAAAAATGGAAATATACCATGAGGGCCTCTGCAAAGTGGGTATGTTTCTGGAGATTGCCGACTGATGGACAAGGCTAGACCCGCTGAGATATTGATTCCCTCTACCCCATGAAAATGTCCTTATCTGTTAGCCAAGGGGCTCAGAAAGCCTCTTATCATCCCCTTTCTATTCAGTGGCCCTCATTTAAATGCAGCCTGATTTGCTGATAACCAATGAGTTGGCACCAGTGTGGAATAAGGAAATGCAGCATTTAGGAAGATTAATCTGGTGTCATGGGCAAGATGGACTTAGGTAAAGAATCTGGGGTCAGGGAGATCAGTAAGGAGGGAGTTGTGATCATCAGAGTCTCAGGAGCTGGGTCTGGACTGAAGCGATAGCTGTGGGGATGGAGAGGAAGACATCATAAAAGAACCTTAGAGAGTAATTGGGACTTTGTTGTTTATGAGAGATGAAGAAGAACAATGATCGGTGACAGGAGGAAAAGGCTGTGTGTATGTGTGTGTGTTGGAGGGGAAGTCTATGTCAAGAATGTTGCACGTAGTCCCAAAGTTAGTTATACGAATGGGAAAGCAGCTTATCCTCTCTAACCAACCCCTGTGCGTTGATCAAATCAAGCTCCTGAAACAAGAGCTATTTAAATAAAATAAAAACAAGAAGTGACCTCTTTCTTCCAAATCCATTATTAGCTCATTTTCTCATAATGATGTTTTTAGCTAATTGGCTTTAAAAAGTATGTTAAATATTTTTTTTCTCCTGAATGTATAAATACCCTATGCTTATACACTTAAGAATTTATTTTTCTCTATTTTCTTTGTGTCATTTTGATATCCTGACCTTAAAATACCCTTTTAGCACTTTTTAAAAGCATTATATGCACCTAATATATCCATACTAAATATAGTTCTAAAGATGTGGGGAGAAAGTCTTATGTTTATATATAAGGCAAAGGGTCTGTATCTTTGCTTTCATTTAAATGTGGTAAACAGAGAAAAAATTGGCTCCCACAGTCTGTTTCCCTCTGATTCCAAGATGGGATGGACTTAATTCAGGATATTCCTCCTATGGACAGAAGGGGTTGATGGTCGACTGATGAAAGGGCAGAGCTAGAGCTGAAGAGGATGGAGATATGCTGACTGTAAGGGTTCTACTGTGAGTGGGGTTGAATCTTTGTATGGTGCATACAGACACACACACAGACATTTACATACAAATGCAAGATACACACACATGCAAACATACACATACAGAAACACACAAAGGTACACATATACCCACAAGCATGCATATATAAACAACACACAGCAGTGCTCACTCAGGGGTATTAAAGCAACAGAAGGAAACATTTAATTCTCACTGGATGCACGTGGTCAGAAAAACAAGCAGGTAATTATCATTAGCTCAACTTTTAAAATCTTGCCGTGGCACACAAAATTTCATTATAGAAAGGACTGGGACTATTTTATGACCAGTTCTTTCTGATCACTACAAAGCAATTAATTTGCTCAGACCTATATACTCTAAGTCAAAATGTATTAAGTGTAACTTATTTTCTCTTTTCCAAGGTGAGATGATGCAAGGATATCCTTTAGAAAACCCTCTACACAAAGAATAAAATGAATTCATTATTGTGCACGTTTGAGTTTGAGGTGGTAGTGGGACGTCCTAGGGTTTGACGTGGTGTTCAAGGAGCCGATTGGAGTGGAGTGTGGATGAAAATCAAGGCTAGAAATATAAACATGGAAGTGATCAGCATAGAAGAACACTTTTATTAGGTATTGGAAGAACTACTCAGAGGTATTTTAGAAAAACATCACCTCAGGGAATGTCAGATAATATCATTAAGTAAATATCATTCAAAGAATGTCAGCTTTTTTTTTTTTTTAAAGATTTTATTTATTTATTTGAGAGAGAGAGAATGAGAGACAGAGAGCATGAGAGGGAGGAGGGTCAGAAGGAGAAGCAGACTCCCCGCTGAACAGGGAGCCTGATGTGGGACTCGATCCCGGGACTCCAGGATCATGACCTGAGCTGAAGGCAGTCGCTTAACCAACTGAGCCACCCAGGCGCCCCAAGAATGTCAGCTTTTAATGAAGACCCCTGAATGTACTTTTATTAGATTTTTAAGTGATAGGCTCAAGGGGCTCTCAGTTTGATGATCTCAGTTTGGTTTTTAGTCACACATGAAAATAGATTTTCCCTCATTTGTGAGCCATTCCCTTAGAGAAAGTCTATGTTGATGTGATCCCAAACTACCAAATCACAGTTCATTTGGGGCTTTGCAGTAGGTTCAGCAAGTGCTATCAGTTGCTATGGAATTGAAATCAAATATGGGCAAGAAAGGAGAGGGGAAACGGAGGCAGGAGGAAGAGAAATTTATAATTACTCTATGGCTGATTTCTTCATGCTATCAAGGATAACCTACTTTGGAATTGTTAATAGTTAATTAAGGATTCCCTTTTAAACTCTTGGGTTCTAGAGGCAGGTTTTTGCACTGACATAAATAGTTACCATTTGACTACATGGTGAGTTTTTCTTTTCCCTTAAACAATTATCACTCAGGGAAGAGGGAGTTCCACATTCCAAGGTACTCCCTCAATTACTTTATTTTGAATAATAAAGACATATTTGGGAAAGACTCATATGCTTGGAAACACCTTAAGGAATGCTAATTTTGAAAGTTTTTTGAGAATTGATTTAAAAAAAAAAAAACGGCAAAATTTTGACACAGCCTTAGCCCTTGTTTGTACGACCAAGTAATTTTAAGTTTTGACTATAAGGAAGACTTAAAGTTTTAAAGGTCATTTTGAGAGCAATACAGTGGATATTTGCAAATAAATACCTACAAGACAAATGAAAAAATATATACCCCTGAAAAAATATATGATGGGTACTTGTGGCTTGGGATGAGATTTTCATTGATGGCGTCTACGCAAATTAAAAATAACTGTCTCAGGGCACCTGGGTAGCTCAGTCGGTTAAGCATCTGCCTCCAGCTCAGGTCTCAGATCTCCAGGTCCTGGGATGGAGCCCCAAGTCCCCAAGTCTGGCTCCCAGCTCAGCAGGGAGTCTGCTTCTCCCTCTCCCTCTGCCTCTCCCCCTGCTTGTGCTCTCTCTGTCTCTGTCTTTGTATCTCTCTCTCTCTCAAATGAATAAAGAAAATCTTTTAAAAAATAGCTGTTTTTCAGTCAATTTAGATTGTAAAGCAGATGATGGGCTCTGGAAAATTGTTAGAATCTGAAAAGCGAGTCAAATGAGGGTGAGAGCAATACAGACAGGTGCATGTGAGACATTTGAATAAAGTCGTTTCAAGTATTGCAAGACTGGACAAATTTATTATTGTTAAATATAAATATATGCTTTTCAATATGTATGTAAAGCTAAATGAATAAATCAGATATTAGTAGATATTGGCCTATTTATATTGATAATGTTTATATTTCAATTGGCCAAAATCCTTTTTTGGGGTGAGGGGTGGAGAGGAAATATAGAGAAAAGCTTGCTTTTTTGGTATTTTTCCAGGGCAAAAAATGGGATGGCCCCATATCTCTGAGTAATCTTTCCAACTGACCAGTTACCTTGTGTGCACTTGGAAGCCTGGCATTGCAGAAGGATGTAATTCAGTGAGAGACTTGCCTTGCACATGAGCTTTAGCTGCTCTCACCCCTGATTCATTGTGGTTCTGGTTTAAGAAATTTGTCTGTAAGCCCAGGTCTTTCTAGATGGTATAAACATATAGTATTTCTCATCCTGGCAAATGAACACATAAGACAGTGTCTAGGGATAATGGGGTATCTCCGGTTTTATCTTAAAAACTTATGTGACTTACACTGCACTTATGTAAATTACACCACATAAATAGATTTATTTCTTTAAAAGATTGTGTTATGTTTAACCCTATTTGTTCCTCTATATCATGGTGTGGGGTCATGTACCCCAGTGGTGTCCACCCCAAGCTGAGGAAGTATGACACAGGTCTGGACTGTGGAGTCAGGAAGATATTGTGACCTTGCTGCCTACAATAGTTTGACCTTGAGTTATCATCTAAACACTCCGAGGTTTGGTTTTCTTATTCACCCAATGGAGACTTTAATGTACAACTTGTAGAGCTGTCATGAGGATTAAATGGAATGCCAGATCTAAGAAGCATAATAAATGTTGGCTCCTTCCACCACACTAAGCTACCCTCAGAGACCAAGCTGTTTGGAGAGACTTATCCAGGGATTTAGGCTTGCACATTCTCAGACTTGGAATAGCTTAGATTTTAAGTCCACACTGGTTCTTACAGAGATTTCACACCAAGATTATCTATCACACACCTGGGTTGGGCCCAGTGTGATTTCTTGGATTAGGTCTCTGGAACTTGGGGGAAAAGCAACATGAGAGGATGACTTACTTTCTGGAAAGAATGAGACAGTGACTGCCAGCAGCAAGCATATGCTTGTCCTCCATGAATTTTCCCTCCCTCTTCCCATTCTGTCTCCAAGTCTCAGTCCTTTTTTTGATCCTTTCCTCCATTGAAATTCTTCTTGAAGACAGCACAGGCTTGTTAATTGTCCAATCCAGTTGCTTCTTCTTAATCCTCATCCTATCTCATCTTTTTGTCAGTCTTGATGCTGTAGATTTTTCGGCTTTGAAATGTTTCCCCCTTGATTTCTGCAGAACTTCTCTGGTAGGTTGTCTTCTGCCTCTCTCCCAGCCTTTCAATGGCTTCCTCCTCTCAGCTTTTAAATACCTTTGTTTTGTCCTCAACCTTTTATGTTCTTACTCTCTATACTCCCTTTTGTGTATTTGTGAGGGGTTGTCAATATCTATAAATTTGACTATGATTCTTTAGTTTCTTTTCCCCAATCCATGCTCTATACAGTACAGTGATTTTAATTTAAAAAGTTAAAGTTTAGGGTGCCTGGGTGGCTCAGTTGGTTGAACGACTGCCTTCGGCTCAGGTCATGATCCTGGAATCCCGGGATCGAGTCCCACATCGGGCTCTCTGCTCAGCAGGGAGTCTGCTTCTCCCTCTGACCCTCCCCCCTCTCATGCTATCTCTATGTCATTCTCTCTCTCAAATAAATAAATAAAATC
The DNA here is from genome assembly GCF_002201575.2 of Neomonachus schauinslandi. NCBI lineage: Eukaryota > Metazoa > Chordata > Mammalia > Carnivora > Phocidae > Neomonachus > Neomonachus schauinslandi. Next base: position 67,725,629 of record NC_058405.1, on the reverse strand, counting down.
TTAAAAAAAAAATAAAATAAAAAAATAAAAAGTTAAAGTTTACTGGTGCTGATGGAGTAACAAATGTATCAGAGAATGATTGGGGTTATGGCTTGAGAAGTAGGCAGGGATGAAACCATGAGGATCCTTTTACCCTTATTAATAGATCAATCTCAACAGGAGAGTTAGGCTGGGTTGAAAAACAATCCTGCAACCTCACTGACTTAATATAGCAAGAACTTGTTCATACCAAGCATCTTCCACAGGTTAAGCTGTGAGCTCTGCTTCACATCATCCTCACTCTGGGACCCAGGCTGCTGAAGTGGCCTTTATCTGAAGCACTGTTGTCAAAGCAGACAGAAAGAAAGAGGACAGAATTGCATATTGGCTCTTAAAACTTACGGCTAGAAATCACTTGTAGCACTTCTGAAAAAATTTCATTGACTAAAGCAGGTCAAATGCCACATTCAATTTCAAGAGGGCAAAACATGCTCCCCTACCATGTGCCTGAAGGAGAGCTGGAAACATCTGGTGGACAGCCCTGATGACTGCCTAATTCTATCACAAAACACACAGTGAGTTTAATTTCCTTCTGACATGCAAAGTGTTTACCCCTCCCTAAATGATGATAGCCCAAAAGTTCAACCAACTAACTGCATCCCACTCCAAGTGTAGCATCTCTGAGTGAGGCCTTTGGTCACTTTGGTTCTGGCATATCTCCTCTTACTGCACAGTCCTATAAACTAATTAGGTAAGTTGTGTCTCTCCCACATACCCAATATATGACAGTATAACACTGTCAGGATAGCAACAATAGCATTAAGCTGGAGGGAGAATAAAGATACATACACCTCCCTGGTACACTGCAACACTGAAATCCCCCCCTGGGTAAATGTTGCAACAACTCTGAAACCTAGAGAACAGAAAATGTTGCGTATGATTAGGGCCCATATGCTATTCCCTGACGAAGGGCTCATCAGTCTATTGTTTTCTGTAGCTCTTGGCTCTTTCTTCTGTGAGACTTTTTCTTTTCCATTATCCTTCTTGAGTAGTGCTAGAAATGCCTTCTTTAGGGCTACAGCATTTTCTCAGCCCACTCCCTGCCCATTGATGTTTGAGGGCCTAAGGATCATTTTTAGTTCCAAAAAGTCAGTCTTCTTTAGTCCAGCCTATATGATTCTTTTGCTGTATGATTCTTTCAAAATCTTAGATTCTTTTCTGTTCAATTCCAGGCAGTTCTACATACCAGTGGCCACACACACAGTCCTCAAGACTTAGATCTTAGTTTTCAAATCAACTATATTTCTTTACTTTTTTACCCTCATGAGCTACTAGCCTAGCCTCTCCTTGAGTGAATTATAGCTACCTGAGACTGCCAGGCACAGGGGTAAAAAACTCTATAGTTTCTTTTCACTGAGCCATCTTAACCAATTGGGGAAAGCCTTACTGGACACTACACCTTAATTTTATGTTTTCCCTGAATTACTTTAGTTTATCCAGAGATCTTCAAAATAGATCTGATGACATATTCTTAATTTGGTCCCAGTACAAGGTTCAGTTTTAATGAGCCATCTTTGCTAAAAGTCCTCTTTTTTTTTTTTTTTCCTGTTTGAGGTTAAGAAGCAATATCAACATTCTCTTAATTTCTAGACCTCTCCATTTTATTTTTAAACATTATGCTTGTGCTGGGGAGAAATTTCCTATGTCTTCAGATCCTTCTATCTGTACTAAGAACTGAATTGACAAGAGACAGATTAACAGATGAATATCAAATTTAGTTTCATATGATGGGGAATACACATACACACATGAAATTCCAAAGACAGACAAAATGAGGTACATATATCATTCTGAACTAAGGAGAAGGGAGTAAGAGTCTGGGACCTCAATGGGAAGAATTGTAATTTGTAGGAAGATGAAAAAAAGTAAATATTTGGTAAAAATGTTTGCTGGGCCACATAATGGGACATAGGAATTTTAACAAACAGACTTTGCTAAATTCTTCTTTGTTTACCACCCCTAGTTTATATCATAATGTAGTTATCTATGGTGATCACTCTCTTCCTGGAGCAGGTCCTCTATCTAAATTCTTTTTAGGCAGTTGAGGAAAAGGTAAAGAGCTTTTCCTGAATCTGCTAGATTTTGGTTGCATCTAGCTCAAAATAATGTTCATGCCAAAGTGGCCCATTTTGGAGCAATCTGCCCTTAGCCCCTTGCAAATTGGTCATTACTTTTTTCAGCTCATTTCTTTCTCAGAGTACCATGTCAAGCATAGTCAATTGCAGCCAACACACACTACTGACTCTGTGTCTCAATCTCTTCCCATATTACTACAACTTCATTATACTCATGATTTGCCTAAAAAGTTAGTTTGGCTAGAGTTTTCTAACTGCTTTTAACATGGGTTACCATCTTTGAAGCCTCTAGGATCAGTTTACTCATCATTACCATCCAACCTCTCCACTAATGTCACATCTTTTAGGTTTCTTTGTTATGGAATCACCCACTTCTGGTAACAATATATGTATCTGTCAAAATAGGCAAGGTTACACTGAGGTAAAAACCAAACACTTTATGGCTTAACATGACAAAAGACTATTGCATCTCCCAAAGTCCGAAACAGACCTGGACAAGACTCCGGACAGCCGTACTCCAGGCAATGACTGACTCTGTGATCCAAAAGGCTTCAATCTTCTTAGTTAGGCTTTTGCAGTCAATGAGGCAAGAGAAGAGTGGGGAAGAGAGCTGAGTATTAGAAATAAATACTTCCATACAGGAGTAACATGATATTTTTACTCAACATGTTATTTAATTAGCCAAATCAGGTCAGATAGTTACGCTTAATTTTAAAGAGACAGAGAGGTGTAATCTTCCCAATCTTCCCATGTGCCCAGAAGCAGAGAGCTGTATATTGGTGAATGGTGGTAATGCCTACCACAGTCTGCTTTGTATTACACTTATGTGTGTGTGTGTAATGTGTGTGCATGTGCGTAAGTCTGTTTCTCCATAGCATGAATGAATGCTTTAATGACAGAAATTATCCATATCTGTATCCTCAGCTTTAAAACTTGTGACTGGCATATGTAAAGATTCAATAGATATATTTCATACTGAAGTGCTAACACTTCTCCAAATGTATTATATTATTATTTTAAATTCTTTTCCCTTTTCTTGGAATCTCCAAACTTTCCCTAACTCTCAGCAGATTAACTACTACTCTTTTTGAATTTAGCTCAGGCATCATCTCCTTTTGACAAAATAATAATTATAATAACTCATATTCACTGGGCACTTATTATATACTAAGCAGTTACAATGAATTATTTAAGGTAGTCTATACAATAACTCCACAACATAGGTCTTATTATAACCATTTTACAAATGGGAAAAGTAAAGCCCTCATTTAAGCAACTAGCCCAAGGTCATAAAGTTTGTATGCAGTTGGGCTGGGATTCAAATTCAGGTCAGTCAAGATCCAAAGCCTGTGGTCTTCACCATAATGCAAGCTCCTCATGATGTGATTTAGGTATCTGTATATGACCCTTATTCACATTCATTATAGTGCACTGTGTTTGGCTATTTTCTGCCCATTTCTCCCTCCATCTGTAATCTCCTCCATTGCAGACACTATATATTCAATGCTAGCATGGAGCATGGTATTTGTAGGCATTCAGCAAATTTTTATTGAATGAATGGGTTAAAGATTGAATAAGTTACTGAGTTAAATTACGATCCTGTGACGCATTTTTACATTAGTGCCTATATTAGTTTTCTGTTGCTGTAAAAGGAATTATCACAAACTCATTGGCTTAAAATAGCATATATTTTTTATCTCCCTGTTTCTGTGGGTCAGGAGTCTGGGCACAGCTTAGCCTGGTCTTTTGCTCAGAGTCTCACAAGGCTGCAATCAGGAAGTCAGCCAAACGGCATTCCTTTCTTGAACTTGGGGTCCTCTTCTGAGCTCATGTGGTTGTTGGCAGAATTCAATTCCTTGTGGTTGTAGAACTGAGCACCTACTTTCATGCTGTCTGTCAACAGAGGGCCACTCTCAGGTTCTGGAGTCCTCCATACTTCTTGCCACTTGACCTTTTTATAAGACCTTTTACAACATGGCAGCTGATTTCTTCAGAGGCAGCAAGAGCAGTTCTGGCTCTGGTCTACTGAGAAAGAGTCCTACATAAAGGTAAAATAGTTATGGAGTGACCATGGCAAAACCTCTGCCATTGTATATTGGCTAGAAGCAAGTTACAGATTTTCCCAAATTCAAGGGGAGGGGATTTTATAAGAATATGATTTACTGGGGAGTATCCTTAGAATTCTGCCTATCATAGTTCCTTTTTCTTCTTTAAGTCTGTTAATTTTCCTATGTAGATACACATGACAGAAAAATCTTCCCATTCTCTGTTGCTCAATACTTTTTGTATTTTTACATTGTTTCTTCTCTTGGATATTTCACGCATCTGTTACATTCTTTAGTTACAAATACACAATCTTTGACTAGTATTAAGTCTGAAAGAGTTTATATACTTTCTAAAATTGCCCAGGCACAAAACTAGGAGTAAAATGTATACTGTGAGAGACTGATGTATTTCCTACTAGTGTAGGGACAAAGCAAATGTAAAAAAGGCATAGTGCTTTTTCAGATGGTGGATTTCCCTTTTGGTTCTTTGATTTCTAAAACTCCAAAGTGTCTATGCAAAGAGCTTCAGATTTAAAGAGATGAAAGGTAACAGGCAGAGCTTAGCAGAGTTAGCTTTCAAAGCAATTTCTGTTGTGCTTTTTCCTTTTTCCTGGAAATGAGTTATAGAATCTAGCTTAAAATTTTATAAATCTATGTTGAAGACAAGAAAATTAAGGGGTAGTCCATTGTTTATTAATCATGCTCTCTCTTCTTCTGGCTGCATCAATCTGCACCAGGGTTTTCTCTCATTTTTTATGTGTTGCATGCTGGATTCCCTCAACATATCTTCCTTTTTACAACTTTTATTTTTTTTTTTTTTTTAAATACTAGTACTGCTATTTACTTATAAGAGTTATTGATTTCAAATGTGAAAGAGATAGGAGTGTTTACAGTCAATGACTAGGAGATATTCAAATTCAGTGTGGAGAGAAATGGGATCACAGACCCCTGTGATGAAAACAACCAAGAACAAAGCTGGGAGAACAAATTGTATTCAGCTTTGGAAATTAAGAAATCTTATGAGGCCAGTGAGTGAGCAGAATACCAAAGCCTCTGAATGGGAGGAAACAACCACAATTTCAAATAGATCTGTTCAAAGTAGCACGTAGGTACAAAGGTACTATGAGATTGTTTTTAGTACTTATCTGTATATCTGTAATATTTCATAATGAAAATGAAAGCATTTTTAAAAATGTGTATAAGGTGGGATGCCTGGGTGGCTCAGTCAGTTAAGCATCTGCCTTTGGCTCAGGTCATGATCCCAGGATCCTGGGATCGAGTCTCGCTTTGGACTCCCTGCTCAGTGGGGAACCTGCTTCTCCCTCTGCCTGCCGCTCCTCTTGCTTTGCTCCCTCTCTTTCCCTCTCTCTCTCACAAATACATAAATAAAATCTTTAAAATAAAATAAAAATAAATAAAATGTGTATAAGGAAAAGGGGAAAGAATATTGATGATAATATTTCCTCAACAGCAACCTTCAATTAATTGTGTGATGGGACATCTTCTTGATAGTCTCTTCCTTTTATTAGTCAATCAATTAATTAATTAATTTAGAGAGCATGTGCACATGCATGAGGGAGGGAGGGGCAGAGGGAGAGAGAGAGAGAGAATCTCAAGCTGATCAGGGAGCCTGATGTGGGGCTCAATCCCAGGACCCTGAGATCATGACCTGAGCCAAAATCAAGAGTTCGATGCTTAATTGCCTGAGCCACACAGGTGCCCGTTCTTGATTATCTCTTCTTGATAATAATTGAGCTGGTGCTGAATGCTGTCATTTACTCCCTCTTAGCAAGCCACCTCCTCTCACAACTACAGCATTCCTTGGAAGTCACACTGGAGAACAATCTCAGTATAACTACATCTGAGAAAATTAATTAGGACATGTTTAAAGCCTAATGGAAAGTAGGCCAACACTAAAGCAAACCATTACCCCAGAGAAAGGAGGAGGTAATGAGTATAGTTAAAAAGTAGACTAAAACCAAACATCAGGATCAAAACCTCTAGTTCCTTGGAATACACCCCCTACCCTCAGCCTATGCATAAGGCAGAAAAGTAATCTCAATTTAGCCAACATGTAGCCGCATGCTCTTCCCTTGTCCAATAGACCCTCCAGTCATCTACCAGCAATGGGATGATTTATCTTATGGGAAATATTCATTCAAGTGTGTAAGATGTTATAATTGGAGAAAATAACAGTCTAGTTTCTTCATGGACTTAGTATGTGTTTTTAAAATATACTGCTTTGTGCTTTTTGTGTCCTATCCAAGAAAATCTTAGCTTAGCCAAAGCTTGTGAAGATTTTCTCCTATTTCCTTGTAGAAGTTTCATGGCTTTAACTCTATATATTAGCAGGTATTCTGAATTGATTTCTATGTATGGTGTACTATAAGATATATATCTATATCTCATATCTGTATCTCTATATAGATATATATCTTGGGGATATATATATCCAGTTGTTCCACCATCATTTGTTGAAAAGTCTACTATTTTCCCCCATGGAACTACTTTGGCATCATTATTAAAAATCTATGACCATAGAATGTGTGGGTCTACTTCTGGGCTCAATTTTGTTTCATTGGTATATATGTTCATTCTTATTCTTATCAGTATATCTTATCAGAATACTGTCCAAATGATGCTATTAAGACAAATGGAAAGGCAAATCACAGACTGGGAGAAAATATTCACAATGCACACATATGACAAAGGACACATATCTTGAATATATAAAGAACTCTCATAACTCAGTAATAAGAAGTAAACAACCCAACAGAAAGAGACAAAAGATTTTAACAGAAATGACACAAGAGGAGATACATAAATGCCTAATAAGCACAGGAAAAGATGCTCAGTATCACTAGTCATTAGGGAAATGTAAATAAAAACCAGAATGAGATGCTACTACACATCCACTGGTATGACTAAAGTTGAAAATCTTGATAATAGCAGGTGCTGGTGAGGATATAGGTTGAGTTTTGAATATTAATCATCATTAATTTTTTCTTGCACACACACACAGTGTTCTGGATCAGAAGACAGGTTTGTTTAATTCTTTATATAATAATTATATAATTATATGATAATTATATATATATAAATATAAAATAATAACTGCACCAGGCCTCCTTGTCTCATTGATTACTGCTGTTGCAATACAATGAAAGCCAGATGGAAAAATTCCCTATACAAGTGGTCCCACACTTCATAGGCGAAGGATGGATAAACATAGATTTTCTCTGCCTATTTACAGCATAAAGTCAGCTATCTCTTCCTTTGATCCCAGAGGAGTGAGAGAAAAGCCTTTTCTCCTTAAAGATGGGTGGAAAGAATCCCGGGTTCTCATTCTAACTTTTTGAAATGCAAATAATTCTGTTCAATAACCAGATAAGCCCCTTTGTCTAAGCTTTTATTATCTAGAGAGGTCTTCAAAATCTTAGGCCTCATTTTCCCTTAAATGTAAACACATGAACCAGATGTTAGACCATTCTCTCTGGAGTTCTCTCATTACCGAATAGTTGTAAGTTAACTTCCCAAAGCTGGTTTTTAGCTCAGGATCTCAACTTTTTAGCCCCAATTTTGCAGAAGCACAGAGATATTGTCTCTAGAGCCCACAATATGAAACAATTGGAACTCATATACTACTGGTGAGAATGTAAAATAATACAACTACTTTGGAAAAGATTTTGACAGAATTTTTTGTTTTTGTTTTTAATAAAGTTAAATATACAGTTACCATATGGCCCAGCAATCCCACTCCTGAGTATTTTCCTAGGAGGAATGAAAATATATCCACACAAGGACTTACACACAAATATTATAACACTTTTATTTATTATAGCCCCAAACTAGAAGTGACTCAGCTGTCCAGCAGCAGGTGAAGGGATCAACAAATTTGGTATATCCATACAGTGGAATACTACTCAGCAATAAAAAGGAACAAAGTACTCATGCACTCAACAAGTACAGCTCTCAAAAACATTTTGCTGAGTTAAGAAGTCAGACACAAAAAAGTACATATTGTATGATTCCATTGATATTAAATCCTAGAAAAGGCAAAACTAGCCTATAGGGACAGAAAGCACGTCAATGGTACTCTAGGGCCAGGTGTGGGAGTGGAGTTTGCAGAGGGACTTGAGGAAACCATCAGATTGATAAAAATCTTCTACATTTTAATTGTGCTGGTGGTTCCGTTTGTCAGTGAATATTTACGTTTGTGAAAACTCTTAACATTCTACACTTAAATTTAAATGCTCACTGAAGTTTGAGAACTACTGGTCTAAAATGTGAAGACAAGCACAACTAAGGACATTCAACACCCCCTCCCCACCCCAAAAGGGAAAGGAACACTGTTATAACCTGGAACTCAAGCAACAAATAACCAAGTCATTGTTCTCAAAGAATCTGAAAGTTAAAAAAAAAAATCTACAGTTAAAATCTACGCATTTGTAAATTTTAACCTCAGTAAAGTTGATAAATTAATGATTTGTTCTTTTGTTATATAACTTGGTATAATTTTTTAAGAAGTAAACACTGGGCAACATAGTTACCAAGCTCAATGCTATAAAGTTGTATTTAGTGGGCTAACAATACCTTAATGTATTATCTAAAAATTAGGCAATGGATGGTCAAGACATAAATTATATATAAAGTACCAGAGAATCATGGGATCACAAATGGCTATTTTGAGCCTTAGACTTAAGTGCAATAAGACAAAACAGAACAAAAATTGCTCATATTGGGAAGGTAATGAACTCTAGTGCTGCTTTGAATTTCAAAACAACATGTAGGTATTATGGGTAAGAAGGAAAAACTTAATATTTTAAGTTTAGTATTAAATCCAGAAATTTAGTGTCTTCCTGTTTGGTTATAATTTAGGCCAAAGTTTTGAAGCCCTTAACTTTGGAATATAATAATATAGTTAGAGAGTAAATGATAGAAATTTAGCACATATAAGGACTAGCCAATGTAAGTTTGTATGACATGATGACACAAAGAGAGAACACGCAATATTTGGTAGCAACTCAAACAAAGCGTATGAACTCTGTATTTTGAAGCCACCACAGTTGCTTGATCTCTGATACCCACTTTCTGCTGGGAAATGTATAATGAAGAAAACAGGCCAGGCAAATACATATTGTTACTTCATTTTCATATAAAGCCATTCAGGGGTTTCAAATAAATGTTTTCCAACATTTTCCTCTTAAAACCTATCTTTGAAAGCTTCATCATGCCAGGACACCCATAAAGCTTTCTTTCAATTAACTGATTTATTATAGTAAAACTAAAGCACTAAATACAAAAAGAGAAAGAGCTCCTATAGAATACATTATGACACTGTAGCCTATTAAATATGACTTTATGAGATTGAACATGGTAGCTATGTTGCCCAGTGTTTAATTTTTATACTAAACTATACTAACAAGTCTGTATATTTTATATAAAGTTGGTGATTAAACCCAGGATTATGATCATGCCAAACTGAATTCGAATGCCTGGTCCTTACCAGGGTTTTAACCTTTTTACAATATTTTTTTTTCTATGAGAAAATTAGATGCTATTTTTTTCAATGTTATTTGATTTCAACAAATGGTATTGGGACAAGTGGATATCCACATACAAATGAATGAAATTGGTTTGACTTTTACTTCATGCCATACATAAAAATTAATTCAAAATGAATCAATTCCCTAAACATAAAAGCTAAAGCTATAGAATCTTCAGAAGAAAACTTAGAACTACATCTTTAGGGCCTTGGATTTGTCAATGGATTCCTATATATGACACCAAAAGCACAAGCAACAACAACAAAAAATTATAGATAAATTGAACTTAATCAAAATTAAAAACTTTTATACTTAAAAGTATAATATCAAGAAAGTGAAAAGACAAGACAGAGAATAGGATATATTTGAAATTCATATTTGATAAGGGGCTGTCTCTAGAATATATGAAGAACTCTTACAACTGAAAAAAAAAAAAAAAAAAAAGACAACCCAATTAACAAATGTACAAAGGATCTGAATGACGTTTCCCCAAAGAAGATAAACAAATGGCCAATAGGTCCACATAAAGAGGCTCAACATCACTTGTCATTAGGAAAATGCACACCAAAACCACAATAATTAAGAGGTAAAAACTTCCAGTTATAAAATTAGTTAAGACACAGAGATGAAAAGTACAGCATAGGGAATACAGTCAATAATATTGTAATAACTTTGTATGATGACCAATGGTAACTACATTTATCATGGTGAGCACTGCATAATGTATAGAATTGTCAAACCAACCAACTAACCAACCAACGAACCAACAAACAAAAAATTAAAAAAACAAAACTACAATGAAATACCATTTCACATCCATGAGGAAGTCTATAATCAAAAAGAGAAGTAACAAGAAGTGTTGAAGATCTGAAGAAATTAGGGCCCTCGTGCACTGCTGGTGAGAACGTAAAATGATACAGCCACTTTGGAAAACAGCCTAGCACTTTTTCAAGAAGTTAAATATAGAATTGCCATCTGACCCCGAAATTCTACTCCTAGGTATATACCTAAGACTAATGAAAACATGTCCACGCAAAAACTTGTTCATGAATTTCTAAGCAACATTATTCATAATAGCCAAATGGTGGAAACAACCCAATATCTCTGAATTGATGAATGGATAAATGGAAGTAGGATATTCATGCAATGGAATATTACTCAACCATTAAAAGAAGAGCAGTATTGACACATACTACAACATGGATAAAACTTGAAAACATTATGTGAAGTGAAAGAAGCCAGTCACAAAAGACCACATACTATATTATTCCATTTATATGAAATGTCCAGATTAGGCAAATCTATAAAGAAACCTATAAAGACTGAAAGTGGATTAGTGGTTGTTTAGGGCATATAGGGAGGGTATAGAAGGCATGAGGGTGACAGAGCAGATGGGGTTTCTTTTTGGTTGATGGAAAGGTTCTAAAATTAATTGTGGTAATGATTGCACAGCTCTGAATATATTAAAAATTGCTGATTTAAAAAAATTATTGAATTGTACATATTTAAATGGATAAATTGTACAGTTCATGAATTATATCTCAGTAATGCTGTTACAAAAATAATTTTTATTTGCATTATTTTGATTTGTAATACTTTTCTGGCACAGTAACTCAATGTAAGTACAAGGCTGGTCTATATGGCCATGGAATTTTTTTTTTTTTAATGCTGTAACTTTGAGACATTCTCATGTATTTTTCAAAGTTATTAAGAATTTGTGACTTTTAGGTTATGGTGCATGTGGGTTCTAGTTGAATACATCCTTTATTGAGTTGTGAGGAAGTAAGTATCTCATGGTCACTGGTGCCCAAAGTTCTAGCTTTCATGAAAAATAAAAAAAGAAATTTCTTAGCATATTGTTACATGATGGAATTGCCCATGGAGAAGATACAGAATGTAGAAAACCATGGAGAGTGAGATTCTGGAACAGAGTAACTCATGAGAGTACCCATGAATATGAGCAAACAAAAGTATCTTTGTCCTGCCTTTCTGCGTGGTTCTTATAAGGCTCCCACACCCATGATGTGATCATGGGCGACTTCATGACTTAAGTTACAAATGGATCTACAGTGGACCTTAAAAGACCAACATTCTCTACTAGGGTGGCTCACACAAGACCCACAACATCCAAGGATTTTTCACGGCAAGCTAAAATGAAAAATTGTCTGCTTTTGTAGCACAAAATCCAACACTCCCTTGATTGCCAGGAAAACAAAATACAAATACTGTATCAAGAATGCCAATGTGATGCCAACACAGCAATAGACTCTAGGCTTGGCTCAGGGCAAAGGGAGTAATACCATCAAAAAAAACACTTAAAAGATTGCAAGAAGCCTGCAAGCCTGGTCTCTTGCATAATTTCACCAGTGCAACTTCTGCTCATCACTAGGAAAATACCAGTCATGGCACATAGCCAGTCTCCCGACATGGCTCATCTGGAGATGATTTAGATTGAGTGGCAGCAGCACGACTGAGCAGCTCCTGGGCAGTGAGTACAAGTGGGACCACCTCAATCAAGGAAGACAGAATAAACAGTTTAAGGAAGCCCTGAGGCTCAGTTTTAAACAATGTAGCACAGCTGTGGACTGCTGAGAAATAGCAGTGGCTAACAGATAAGGCATCTGTGAGGATGAAGGAGCTACCTCTGAACAAAGGCTTCAGGCTGAATGGAGTCTAAGTAGCTTACTCTCAAACACCTGTGGGCTCAGCAAACCATGTTTGCAACTATAAATCAAAGCTCTGCTTTCATGTGGACAGAGTGTGAGGAGAAATGCTCTTGCCTGTGTATTGGTCTTTTATTTTTATTTATTTTTTTAAGATTTTATTTATTTATCTGACAGGGAGAGACACAGCGAGAGAGGGAACACAAGCAGGGAGAGTGGGAGAGGGAGAAGCAGGCTTCCCGCTGAGCAGGGAGCCCGATGCGGGGCTCGATCCCAGGACTCTAGGATCATGGCCTGAGCCGAAGGCAGACGCTTAACAACTGAGCCACCCAGGCGCCCCTGTATTGGTCTTTTAAACTGCATATACACACATCATTAGTATCGCCTTTGAATCTGAAAGACAGCATTATATTCTGGGACACATCAGGCATTGTTTTTGATGTCTTCAATATTTCCTATTGCCTATAGGGTGTCGCATTAATGAGTTCTTCAGATGTCTGAAGAAATAAAAAGAAAATAATTTTGAAAAAGCTCAATGTAACATTTATCTACCAGAAATTTGTATTAGATAGTGTTTTGTAAAGAGAGATTTTCTAATAATAGAAAAAGAAATTGGGAAATTGGACACTTTTCTTTGTAATGAGACCTCTTTGAAAATTGCTCTAAGAGTGATGAATACAATCATTTGGTAATTATAGACCAGAAAGAAATAATAGATTTTTTAAGACTCAGGTTAGCATTTTGAAAACAGAGTAAACTACATTGATATGCAAATTAGTTTCAAACATTCATTTGTTCTCATTTCTACAAAGATTTTAGTTATATGAACTCTTACTAAAAAATCATGTGGGTTAACCTAAAAGTAGAGGTCATCACAAAGATTGAGAGAGGTAATCTCTCTCAATGTATAGGTTATCATGTCCTATACAGAAATAATTATACAGTCACTAGTCAGCCTTAATTTCCCACCTGGTAGCTTGCTTCTTTTTTGTGGCAAGCATTTATCCCAGATGAATTGAATAAATTAGAAGACAAATCCTTAAAAAAGATTCAACTTGCACAATGACTTAAGGGGAGCCTGTCCTTCTTCCCCTCATTGTCTTGGTGCTTGACCTCAATCACCAAACAGGAGTGGATTTAATGAAGAGAAGGTTTATATTCATTACTCCACTGCTACTCTTCTTTGTCAAAGGACAGGTCTTTCTCTTAGAGAGGAGTATTGAGGCAATTATCCTGAGAATTTGGGCCCCAAATTCACTTCTGTGATTGTCAAAATTTCCCAGGAGAAGTTGTCTTTCCATATGTTAGCGTTACTTATCATTCTATGATGAATTTTGCAAAGGCAAAGTGGATAAGAGAATCGAAGCACTTAATTATTCTTCAGGGGGAAAAAGCAGTCTTTCCTCTTTGATAATTATCTTAGTTTTCAAGTTAATTTTGACAATGGGGACTTGGTCTCCAGCAGAAATTTAAAAATAAAGCTGGAAGGAGTTTTTTACTAGAAATGTAAAAATGCTCACTACTAAGTTTAGGCTATTGCAAAAGATAATTATTTGCCTGATAGCTCATACACTAATTTGAAACAGACAATGCTTTCTTTCTATCCAATTTATACATGTACATAATTTAAAGATAAATAGTATTACAGAATTTAACATAAAAAACATGGGCTCCTGGTCTTGCCCCTCATGGTGACTAATTTCCATTTCTCAGAGCCTACAACTTTCAACTTTTTAGATTCTCCTCGTATTTGTTACATATAAAAAATTACTTGATTATTCTATTTCTTGATTTTTAGCTCTGGATATTATTCATTAACTTTCCTCTGTGGTTAGATTTAGCTGTTATATGTACTCCCTTTCCCCTCCCCCAAGTATTCATTATTCTCTTATCCTCCCCATATGGCTATCTCACAAATTCCATTAAGTTATTTTATTAGTCAGACCTTGGTCATATGGTATCCATGATTATATTTCCCTTCTTGTAAAACTTTCTGATTTCCCTGTGGATGATAGTTACGTCCTTTTTTTTCTTTCTTTCTCCCCCCCTTTATTTCCCCCCCAAATGCCCTAGGAGTATTTCACTTTTGCCAGAAGTGTAAGTAAGTCTTCCTTCAGTGGGTTCAATGCAACAGGTAAGATAGTTCCCCATTGTGTGTGTATGTGTGTGTGTGTATTATTTTTTTTCTTAGAAACATAATGCTGGAGTCCTCTGCTCTGCATCAATTTGTAATGGCTATTTCTTAGGCTTACTACACACTATTATCACTGGCATTCCCTTCTTTCTTCTGTGTTAGACTGACTGTATCCTGAAAGCCAATTTTTCTCTTTTTTTAGATTCCTCCCTTATTTTCATGGAGTTCTTCCTCTAGTAAGATGAGCAGGTAACTGCTCATCTTAGTTACATAGTAACTCCATAAAGTAATCTTACATCTTAGCAGGTAACTGCTCATCTTAGTTACATAGTAACTCCATAAAGTAAGATGATCCAAAAGTAAAATTTTTGAAATGTGAAATGTCTCAAAATATTTTCATATTACCTACAACCTTGATTGATAGTTTTCCCAGACACATAATTCTATGTTGGAAATAATCTTTTTCCCCAGGATTATGAAGGCCTTGCTCCATTGTCTTCTAATTTCCATTCTTGCTTTTAGGGAGTACAGTGTCATTTTTATTCAGGACTCCTTAAATGTGACCAATGTTTTTTTTTCCTCTGGGAGCTTTTAGCATTTTATTCTTGTCTTTAATATTGTGATATTTCATATAGACATGACTTTTCAGGAAGACAAATCTTTTTTATTTTATTATTCTTAGCACTTTCAATTTGGATATTTGTGTTAATTCAATCCTGAGGAATTTTCTTGAAATATTTGTTTAATCCTTTTCTTCCCTCTGTTTTCACTCTTTGTCCCTTCTGGAGTTGTTATAGGTCTAGTACTGGAAGTCCTGATCCACTAACATTGTTTTCCCCTGTATTTTGTATCTCTTTGTGAGTTTTTTCTTTCTGGTATTTATTAAATTGCAGCTTTCAACTCTTCCACTGAATTTTTGCATTATATTTTTGTTTTTTAAGAACTCTTTATTAGTATCTGAATAATTCTTTTAAAAAAATTCTTCCCAGGGGGGCGCCTGGGTGGCTCAGTTCATGATCTTGGAGTCCCGGGATCGAGCCCTGCATCGGGCTCCCTGCTCAGCGGGGAGTCTGCTTCTCCCTCTGACCCTCGCCCCTCTCATGTGCTTTCTCTCTCTCATTCTCTCTCTCTCAAATAAATAAATAAAATCTTTAAAAAAAAAATACAAAATATTAAAAAAAAAAAATTCTTCCCAGGATGTAATTTCTTCTCAGGGTGCCTGGGTGGCTGTGGATTAAGCAGCTAACTCTTTTTTTTTTTTTTTTTTTTTAGATTTTTTATTTATTTATTTGAGACAGAGAGAATGAGAGACAGAGAGCATGAGAGGGAGGAGGGTCAGAGGGAGAAGCAGGCTCCCTGCCGAGCAGGGAGCCCGATGCGGGACTCGATCCCGGGACTCCAGGATCATGACCCGAGCCGAAGGCAGTCGCTTAACCAACTGAGCCACCCAGGCGCCCCTAAGCAGCTAACTCTTGATTTCGGCTCAGGTCACAATCTGAGGATCCTAGGATCTAGCCCATCATGGGGCTCCATGCTCACTGGGGAGTCTGCTTGGGATTCTCTCTCACCTGTCCCTCGGCCCTTCCCTCCAACTCATGCACACACACTCTCTCTCTCTTTCTCAAATAAATAAATAAAATCTTAAAAAAAACAAAAAGAATGCAAATTCTTCTCTTAAATTTCTGAGAATATTATGGTTTAATTTTTTTTTCTGTTCTATTTGTTGTCTTGAATTTCTTTTTCTTTTTTTTTCTCTTTTTTTTTTATTCTTATGTTAATCCCCATACATTACATCATTAGTTTTAGATGAAGTGTTCCATGATTCATTGTTTGTGCATAACACCCAGTGCTCCATGCAGAATGTGCCCTCCTCAATACCCACCACCAGGCTAACCCATCCTCCCACCCCCCTCCCCTCTAGAACCCTGTTTGTTTTTCAGAGTCCATCGTCTCTCATGGTTCGTCTACCCCTCCGATTTCCCCCGCTTCATTCTTCTCCTCCCGCTACCTTCTTCTTCTTCTTTTTTTTTTCTTAACATATATTGCATTATTTGTTTCAGAGGTACAGATCTGAGATTCAACAGTCTTGCACAATTCACAGCGCTTACCAGAGCACATACCCTCCCCAGTGTCTATCACCCAGTCACCCCATCCTTCCCACCCCACCCCCCACTCCAGCAACCCTCAGTTTGTTTCCTGAGATTAAGAATTCCTCATATCAGTGAGATCATATGATACATGTCTTTCTCTGTTTGACTTATTTCACTCAACATAATAGCCTCCAGTTCCATCCACGTCATTGCAAATGGCAAGATCTCATTCCTTTTGATGGCTGCATAATATTCCATTGTATATATATACCACCTCTTCTTTATCCATTCATCTGTTGATGGACATCTTGGCTCTTTCCACAGTTTGGCTATTGTGGGCATTGCTGCTATAAACATCGGGGTGCACGTACCCCTTCGGATCCCTACTTTTGTATCTTTGGGGTAAATACCCAGTAGTGCAATTGCTGGATCATATGGTAGCTCTATTTTCAACTTTTTGAGGAACCTCCATACAGTTTTCCAGAGTGGCTGCACCAGCTTGCATTCCCACCAACAGTGTAGGAGGGTTCCCCTTTCTCCGCATCCCCGCCAACATCTGTCATTTCCTGACTTGTTAATTTTAGCCATTCTGACTGGTGTGAGGTGGTATCTCATTGAGGTTTTGATGTGGATTTCCCTGATGCCGAGCGATATTGAGCACTTTTTCATGTGTCTGTTGGCCATTTGGATGTCTTCTTTGGAAAAATGTCTGTTCATGTCTTCTGCCCATTTCTTGATTGGATTCTTTGTTCTTTGGGTGTTGACTTTGATGAGTTCTTTATAGATTTTGGATACTAGCCCTTTATCTGATATGTCATTTGCAAATATCTTCTCCCATTTTGTCGGTTGTCTTTTGGTTTTGTTGACTGTTTCCTTTGCTTTGCAAAAGCTTTTTATCTTGATGAAGTCCCAATAGTTCATTTTTGCCCTTGCCTCCCTTGCCTTTGGCGATGTTTCTAGGAAGAAGTTGCTTCGGCTGAGGTCAAAGAGGTTGCTGCCTGTGTTCTCCTTTAGGATTTTGATGGACTCCTGTCTCACATTGAGGTCTTTCAACCATTTGGAGTCTATTTTTGTGTGTGGTGTAAGGAAATGGTCCAGTTTCATTCTTCTGCATGTGGCTATCCAATTTTCCCAACACCATTTGTTGAAGAGACTGTCTTTGTTCCATTGGACATTCTTTCCTGCTTTTTTTTATTCTTATGTTAATCCCCATACATTATCTTTCCTGCTTTGTCAAAGATGAGTTGACCATAGAGTTGAGGGTCCATTTCTGGGCTCTCTATTCTGTTCCATTGATCTATGTGTCTGTTTTTGTGCCAGTACCATGCTGTCTTAATGATGACAGCTTTGCACCCAAAACCATAAGATACCTAGGAATAAATCTAACCAAAGAGACAAAGGATCTGTACTCAGAAAACTATAAAATACTCATGAAAGAAATTGAGGAAGACACAAAGAAATGGAAAAACGTTCCATGCTCATGGATTGGAAGAACAAATATTGTGAAGATGTCAATGCTACCTAGAGCAATCTACACATTCAATGCAATCCCCATCAAAATGCCATCCACTTTTTTCAAAGAAATGGAACAAATAATCCTAAAATTTGTATGGAACCAGAAAAGACCCCGCATAGCTAGAGGAATGTTGAAAAAGAAAAGCAAAGCCAGCGGCATCACAATTCCAGACTTCCAGCTCTTTTTCTTTTTAATTGGCTTTGTTCTTTGTAGGAGTCAAAAAAAAAATGGTACTTGGAAGTTTATGTTTATGGGTATACCTTGTGAACAATTGAGCTTGAATATAGAATGATTGGTTGTGGCCCAGCTATTTTTTTGCAGGACCTTCAATTTTGTATCTCTGTAGGTCCTTTCCCCTGGACAGATCAGTTTTCTCAGTTTATTGCTTAAGGGACATAAAAGGCCAGCTTCTAGCTTTCTGGAAGCTGATGAATGAAGGTTGCTGAAAGTCTCAGATCTCAGTATGTTGACATTCACATAACTTCCCTGTTTTTAGTACAGTCCCTCATCTTTGCCCTCAGCTGTATCTCTTATGAACAATACCAGATCCTTTTAGGTTTAATTCTCCAGAGAGTAAACCTCTAGGTTTCAGTTGTACTTGGAAAGAGATAATTGCAACAGAAAAGGTCAATTTTCCCTTTTAAAATGTAGCTAGGAAAAAAAAAATGTAGCTAGTCCTTCAACTCCTCCTCCTGTTGCAGCCCTGTGCACCTGCCCTTTTAAGAATTTATTTCTGCCATATCCAGAGCATTCCAAAGGGCTATAAGGTGAACATCAATTTGCTTCTTGTTAGTTTCCCCTACTTTAGACTTAGATTGTACTTTTCTCAGATATTAGAAGTCAGTCACCACTCATAATCTAGATTTTGTTTTATCTCTTGTTTGTGTTGTCTCTGTTCCTGCTCTCTTCATCTTTGCAGGTTTTCTGCTTCTTTGTTTCTTCACATTTATTTATTTATTTATTTAAGATTTATTTATTTATTTGAGAGAGAGAGAGAGAGTGTGTGTGTGTGTGTGTGTGCACAAGCAGGGGGAGGAGCAGAGGAAGAAAGGATGGGAAGCAGACTCCCCACTGAGTATGCAGCCTGATGCGGAACTCAGTCTCATGACCCTGAGATTTTGAACTGAGCTGAAACCAAGAGTTGGATGCTTAACCCACTGAGCCACCCAGGCACCCCTTAACTTTAATTCTAAATGTGATTTCAAAGGTCGTGAAGATAGACTTTGCGTTCAATTTGCCTGCTTCCCTAGTAGTCCTGACATGTGGGAACAGCAGTGTACTCTGGGAAAAAACCCAAGCATTTTGGGAATTCTCTTGATTGAGAAGTGGAGAAAGTCTCATGTCTTCAAGAGAGATAATTTTGCATTAAGTTGGAGATAAAAGCAATACCACTGAAAATATTTCTTTGTAACTGGTCATTTTCTTCTTCTTTTTCTTTTTTTTAAAGATCTTATTTATTTGACAGAGAGACACACAGCGAGAGAGGGAACACAAGCAGGGGGAGTGGGAGAGGGAGAAGCAGGCTTCCTGCCGAGCAGGGAGCCCGATGCGGAGCTCGATCCCAGGACCCGGGACCATGACCTGAGCCGAAGGCAGACGCTTAACGACTGAGCCACCCAGGCGCCCCTGTAACTGGTCATTTTCACATAAAGTCACAACCATGATGAATTGTAAAGGTCTAGAAACCATGGTCAAGGTGTAAAATTTTCAAGGATAGAGAAGAGTTTGTTTAGTATCTACACAATATTGGTCTCCATATGTATATATCATCTCCTCAAATCCCACAGTTGCTTTTATGAGTTTTAGTAAAATTCCCATCATGTTTGATACAAAGTATAATAGATTTGGGCTGGTATATAATGCAGTTAGCTATCATGTTACTATTTTTGGATTAATCTCAGAACAAGTCTAAAAGCAACTCACATTTTGCTATATTTTAGAAAATGCTTCAAAAGTTACCCTCCTGTGAGAAACATTGAAGACAATAAAATGGAAGTCATCCTGACTAAAATTCTCTAAAAATATAATCAACAACAAATAACAAACTAGATTTTTGTGTTGATGCTGGTTGATATTGCTTCCTTTGTTCTGATTACATTACTAGGCCTTGACCTGAGATACAGGGTTTTCACAGGTAGAATCAGTGTAAGCAGGGTAGGGTGAGCAGATGAATGGCACCTGGGCCACCATGCTGGTTCCCTGTGTTTCTAATAGAGCTCCTCCATTTATTCCTGTGCTCTTTTTTCCTGAACCCACATAAGACTTGAGGATCTTTCTCTTGGCTGGCTATCTATTGGATTTGACTTGTAAAATAATCTCTATTTGCCAATCTTTACCTGGAGATAGCTGGAAATTTGAAGAAGGGGCCAAGTTTAACAAAATCTATCTTTAGAAGTAAAAGAAGTGAGCAGAATGCTATCAGGATTTTAGGATATTGAGAGTTACAGACTAAGGTTAGTCCCTATAAGAAATTTTAAGTCTGTTTGATTTTTCCAAAGATATAGCCAATGGAATACCATGAAAAGGGCTTCCATGTGACCTCCTGGGATAGTTGGAAGATGAGAACCTACTGAGTCACAATCCACAGGCAGGCTGATAGATACATATTTCCTGAATTACAGTCTTTGGGAGAGTTTTACACAGGGTGACAGAATTTGCAATTAGGAAGAAAGGGTCACAACTTAAATTTTAAAATTTCAAAATAAAATTCTTGCCATATGGAAGACCATATTAGCTTGGCCACACTACCAGAAGATATTTGGAGGTAGGGAGAAAACCAAATTTTATAAAATACAGTGTTAGTTCTGCTCAAATACTAATGAAGTCCTTGAAGTTCTGCAACACACAATAAATAATCAGAGTTGGTAGATTCAGAGAAGGGGTCATGATTACAGACTGTGGAGTCAGGTGACTTGGGGTTGAGGAAGTTCCTACCAGCTGTGTGACCTGGTGCTAGTCAGAGACAATAACACTTACTTCACCAAACCAATGCGAAGATAAGTAGAATAACTGGTTAAACTCTTAACATGGAGCATGGCACATAGTAGGTGTTCCATATGTAGTTGTAATTATTTTTCTGGAAAAAAGTTAACAAAGAGAATGGTTAAAGAAAAAATTGAAGCTACTTGGACTTTAGCAAAGTGACAAAATACAGAGTTAATCTTTAGAATATGTTTTTCAAGTGAAACTCATATAGATAATAAAGAGTCTACCCAAAATACTAATTTTGGACTACAAATTAAAAAAATATATTAACTGGGCTGTTCTCACCCAAGCAGGACTATGCCATCTGCAAAATAGAATCCACATGTTGCCCAGCTACTCCTGTCTGGAAGGAGAGGACCAAGTCTTCTAAAAGTTAGGTTTGGATTATTTAGGTGTGGATTAAAAAACTAGGAGAGTAAGAAACATCCTGGCTTGATGACATTTAAAATGTGAATTTGCTCTTTCAAAAGGCCATTTCTATCTGTTGTTTCTCAAAGTGGTGTAATCAAGATTTAAAGTTATGTCCAGAGCATTCCTGATGTGAACACTCTGATTCACAAGTATAGCTTTTCTCCTGTGTTGAAGGAAACAAACAAAATGTTTCCTTTGCAAATATATATCTCTGAAATGATAACATAAGACTTTTGGGAAATGAGTCCATGCATAGTAAATACGGTGATTGTTGCCATATGAGTGCTTCAGTGGGGTTGTAAGAGCTGTAGAGGCGATAAGTTCAGACTCACAGAGATGCCAGGGCTGCATCTGTGGCAGAACCTAGAAGAAGGCTGTTTTTCTGGTTGTCACCCTATCCTGTCAACAGTGCATCCCTAACCATCAGCTCCTTGCCTTGACTCTTTTTTAGATTTTCCCATGCTCCCTGTTTGGGGAAGAAAACATTCCAAAACAGGCTCACTCTGGCCCTTGAGATAGAAGGGAGCAGGATATGGAGTAAAATAGGGAAGGAGGTAGAGGTTGAGAAAAGCAGAGGCTGAGAGGCAAATTCTGGCACAAGATGTTGATAGCTACTTAGCAATGAGCTCTTTTGCTAAGATATCCTTCAGTTGAAATTCCAGGCAAGTTACCATCAAATTTTACTGGTTGCATTTGCCCACTTTACAGCCTTATTTTGATACATATTGAGCTAGCGTACCATTCAGGATTCAATCAGAAAAACAGAACCAATGTATTAAGGGATTTTTTACTGGGATTTAACTTCTGCAATTGTGGGAGCTAGTCAAGCAGTCTCTATAAGGCTATTCCCTTTGCATCTGATGCAAGAGCTTGCAGCCTACAAACAGGCAATCAGGAAGGATATGATAACCAACAATAGAGCCCACCTAATCATATACGCACACTTCAACACTGATGACTCAAGATATGTAAAATGGTGGTCATCCAGATGACACAGAATATGCTTAAATTTCCAGGTTACCAATACAAATTAATTTTTTAATTAAGAAATTTAATGCCTGGGGTGCCTGGCTGGCTCAGTGGGTGGAGTATGCGACTCTTGATCTTGGGGTTGTAGGTTTGAGCTCCATGTTGGGTGTAGAGATTACTTAAAAATAAAATCTTAAAAAAAATTAATGCCTGAGAAGTAGTCTGAAACCCTTGGGAGTTTGTGGACCCTCAGTTTGGGAAACATTGTTATAATGGAAAAAGTCAAGAGTCAGACAGACTGTATTCAAATCCTACCTCTACTACCTCTATCATATCTTGACAAGTTCTTAAAATCTTCACGTATCTTTTTACTCATCAAAAAATAGAAAGTAACATACATATATAATGCATTTGTTAGAAGAATTCAATGAGTAATTCACTAATTCAGTAAATATTTATTGAGATTTTATAATGTGCCAAGTACTCTTCTAGGTCCTGGACATATAATAACAGGTGAAAGCACGTAATATCCCAGTAGGCAGAGACAGACAAAAATTCATATATGTAGTAGTGGGGAGTGAGCACATGCTAGGTGATGATATGAACTAAGAAGAAATAAAGCATAAAGCAAGATTAGGAGACAGAGGATGAATGGGTAGATTCTATTACATAAAAGGTAATCAAGGAGGGTGCCTGGGTGGCTCAGTCGTTGTGCGTCTGCCTTCGGCTTGGGTCATGATCCCAGGGTCCTGGGATCGAGTCCCACATGGGGCTCCCTGCTTGGCAAGAAGCCTGCTTCTCCCTCTCCATTCCCCCTGCTTGTGTTCCTGCTCTCGCTCTCTCTCTGTCAAATAAATAAATAAAATCTTAAAAAAAAAAAAAAGGTAATCAAGGAGTTGTATAAGCTATCTATTGCTGAGTAAAAAATTACCCCTAAAGTTAACAGCTTAAAACAACATACATTATTATTTCAAAGTTTCTGTAGCTCAAGGATCTGAGCATGGTTTAGCTTCAGGATCCCTTACAAGGGTGCAGTCAAGATTTCTGTAGGGGATGGGGTCTCACTCCAAGGCTTGGGGAAAGATCCACTTCCAAGCTCACTTACCTGGTTGTTGACAGGATTTAGTTCCCCAACAGCTTGTGGATTGTTGCTGACTACTGGCTGGAAGCTGTCCTTAGTTACTTGCCACTTGGGACTCTGCAACACAGCAGTGGTTTCACCAAAGGCAGCAAAAGAGAGTCTCCTGGCAAGATGGAAGTAACCATCTTTGTATTCTAACCGTAGGAGTGACATCCCCTAAACATTGCCATATTCTATTGGTTAAAAGCATATTCAAGGGGAGGGGATTATACAAGGTTAGAAATAGCAGGAGGTGGGAATCTTTGGACACCATCTTAGAGGCTGCTTGCCACAGATAACCTCTCTAAAGAGAGAATATTTGAATATTCAGTTAAGTGAATAGTGAGCCCCGTGTATCACTCAAGGAAGAGTTTCCCAAGCAAAGGGAATAATAAATGCAAAGAATTGGAGGTGAAAGGGTCCTTGATGTCCCCAAGGGAAAGAATGGAAATCAGAGTTGCTGGAGCAGAGTGAAGGAGGCAGAAGGTGATAGTTGCAGGAGTTAGAGAGGATGGTTCATGTGGGACTATGAAGGCCATGGGACAAATCTGGATTTTATTCAGAATGAGATGAGAGGCCATTAGAAGACCTTGAGGAGTGGAGTCGCACAAAATGATTTATCTCTTAAAAGACTCTGGTTGGCGGGGGTGGGGGGGCAGTAAAAGCAGACTCAGGGACACCAGATGAGATGCTGAGGTGAGTAATGAAAGTGGCTTACAGGAAGGTGGCGACAGTAACTGGAAAATAGAAAGCATTCCATCATTGTCAGCCAGAGTGCTATTTATTATTGCCTTTCTTTCCTAGATCCCTGATTCTCTAACAATTATATACCTAAGTCTTGCCTGGGGAACTTGTTCTAAATATAGATTTGAGGCTTTCCCCCCCAGAGAGAGTGATTTGATATGCTTTGGTGGTAGGAAGATAAAACATACATGTACATTTTAAACACTGAACTGATTATCTTGGTGCAGGTTGTTCATGGCTACCCATACTACCTTTGTTGTTGCTGTTGTTATTTCTCACAAAACACAAAGCAAATGTGACATGAAGATTTCTCCCCACCCCCAGCACACAATCACACACAGATTGGAATTCCCTAATTCATTCTTCAGTGAGGTTTGACATGCCCATAAACACTTGGGTGGTTCTCTTGTGAGGAAAACAGAACAGGGCAGTTGAAAGGAGTATCCCCACAGTCACTGTCCCTAGTTCCCAGGAAGAGAGAACAAAGTGGTAGGGATATGTTTATTTTTTTTAATCTACTTTCTCCAGATAACTCTAATTTCGGGCCTGCAAATACACCTCTCTTTTAATCAAACTTCAGGGGTGTCTTAAAAGGATGCACATTGCATAAATTCTAGATATAGGAATTGGAAACCACAATTATGTTTCTCTCATGTAGTCTTGACAATGTAGCAGATTGTGTTTGACACATTGTTAATGACACAAAAGTTTGAAAAATGGCTTAGATGTGTGATAAACTAGGCGTGCTGCTTGGACAGCTCATTCTTACTGATAAGATATAAAATCATAGTCAAGCCAGTGATGTTTGTGTCTGGCTTTTCTGGTGTGTGTGTGTGTGTGTGTGAGTGTGTGTGTGTGTGTGTGTTGGGATGGAAGCTTTGGTTATTTAAATAACACCTCAGTTTAAGAGCACATGCTCCTTCTTAGGAATTGCTACGTTAGAATTTATATCTTCTTTTCCCTAATCCACCCACCTTTATGTATGTAAATTTTCCTTTATAATTAAAAATTTTAAGGATAAAAGTATCTTTTGCCCATTTCAGGGCAAACCAGTCCCACTCTTTAGAGTTAACTAATATCAAGTTTCTTGTGTAACCTTCTAGAAATTTTTCATGTACATACACAGATCCTTTTGTTTATCCAAATAGAGCATAATGCATACACTGTTTTATCCCATGCATTTTTTTCTATACTGTTTTATTCCTCTGAACAGTTAAATACATTTTTCTTTGAATAGGAAAACACATTGTAAAATGACTCCAACATTACAAAAGAGGAGACAGTATGAAGTAAGTCTCCATTCTACCCAGTTATTCTGAATGTCACAGCTCCCTTCCTCAGAAGAAACCCCTTATCATCCATTTCTTATGTATCCTCATAGAGATGGTTCATGCATATATATGCATAGATGTGTATTTATGCCATTCTTTAGATTATGTGCTACTCTTACAAATCACTTGATACTTCTATGTAATGGGATAGGAGACAAACTATTGGTACACAATGCAAGGCACATTTCTGCCTCTTCTGGAAGGGAAATAATGGCACTGGGTTTAGGAGAACTGACGATCAAACAAGAATCCAAGAATATGAGCTCCCCAGACATGTGCAAAGAGATGGGAGATGTTCTTAGTTTAGCAGAAGCTTGGCCTGGAGAAGCAGAGATGAAGGGAGCTCTCCATGACCTTAACCTGGATCAGAAACAGATTAAGATGCAAAAACCATTCTTAATGAGATTCTAGAACAGAGATAGACTGGCATCCAGTAACTGGATAAAAGGTCTAGTCTTCTAAGCCAGCTCCATCTGACTTTGCTTGTCATTATATTAATGTTCCGTTGGTGTCCAAACAGCCAGACTGTAGCCTTTCTGAATGTAATAAAAACTTGGCTTGGCTTCTTAAATGAAATGAAAACAATTTTATTACCACTTGCAAGAATCTTAGAGGGAGGAGATAAATGTCTTAATGCTGACAATGCTTCAAGAAACAGCCTTTTAAAAACTTAGAGGGCCAAAGTGAAAGCAAGAAGAGTGTGATGCCATCTCTGTGACCCAAATTCTGAGATTACAGGTCTCAGTGGGAAGTACTCTTTGAGTCCATCCTTCCCTTCCCCATATTCAGGTTATTGTTCTTCCCCCACTGGAAATAACAGCCTGGGGTGCAGTGAGCTTCTATTTGTAGACATCCTCAAATGCATTCTGTTGGAGAAATTGATGTCCCATCAGAAAACTGTTAAACACTTCGAATTCTGAGAACTTACATTCCAATAGTGACAGTTCCCTGGTAATTGTAGGTGATTGGGACAAGAAAATAGGATTTGAAGATGACAAATAGAAGTACTTGATGAAGGCTTGAATTCTGAAGGCCTCCTGGGTCAGACAATTTTCCTAAAGGGACTGTCTAAACAGGTTGTTGACTGACTTTCCTAAGTTCTCAAACAAGCCCATGAATCCTAGGAGAGAATAAACATGGAGTTTATTTCTTAAGCCAGAGAGGGAGTGAGAAAGAAAGGGAGAGAAAGGTTAAAACAGGTATTGATTTTTTGGCAGGCAAAGTTAATAGTGGTTTCTCCTCCTCCACATTTAAATCCATGTCCTAACTATAACATTCCTTTCATTGCAAAGCCCAGGAAACACATGCAGGACCTTGGGATTATTTCTTTGAACCAGTTAAGTCAAAGTATTATTCTTCATGGGAGGTTGGATTAGTATTTAGACTGCTGATGTGAAGGTTTCCATTTTGGCTGTCCCTCGGGAGCTCTGGCTCAGCCCTGAGCAGCCCTTCCCTCCCCAGGGAACTGGTTTCAGAAGGAAACCTGATTAGAATAGACAAACCGTGGCTGTGAAACCCACGGACATCTTATAAGTTCTAATATGTGACAGAAATGAAACCCAATTACTTTTGACCCAGTATTCTTACTGTAATTTCTGTCCAATTGCCTACATATTCTGTGCTAGTAGCCTTCTTGTCTCTGTAGATGCTCATTTGTCATGCTAATTCTTTCCAACTAATTTCTGTCCATTGTCCATAAGTTAAAGTAAGCAGATCTGGGTTGAATGTATTAAGATACATTCAGATAACTGATAGGCATTCATCCCACTAGGGTCATTGAAAGGTAATATATTGGTATCTGGAAACAAGCTTTGGGTCAAAATAAAAGCCTATAAAGCAACCCTTAGTAACATTGTCCTTTCTCTGAGATGATGAGAGATGGCCCCATCACAAAAGTGATATTCACCTTCTTAAGCAGTTTCTCAACATTCCTTGGGACCCCAGTTGTCCTTGACTAAGGACGTTTGTGGGTAAAACTGATGGCCAGGCTGTGGTTGAATAGACAGGTAGAGTGAGCACCCTGGAAACACCTATAACTTGACTTTGCATAATACAGCATCTCTAGGCAAAACAGGGAAACTTGAGCCTCCTCTGTGGAGAGCTGCCTTTACTGTGGTCAGTGTTTGGCTGAGCTGATCATCTCTCCTTTGGGCCACTGTATAGAACAGGTACATCTCAGCCATAAGCTAAATTAAATGCACTGACTTCCAGGAGTGGAAATAAACCCATGATCACTATGTCATGCCTAGCATCATTGTTTTTACTAACTCGATCTAATTCAGAAACATTCAGTTTATCTTCCTCCCATGTGCCAGCCACTTGGTTGGAGGAAGTGTGGTGTCTCAGTCTTTATGGATAGCCTTTTTCTTAGGAATGAATAAAATAATTTTGAGGAAATATCTTGGTGTGTCTTTTTTTTTCAAGATTTTATTTATTTATTGGGCAGAGAGAGACACAGCGAGAGAGGGAACACAAGCAGGGGGAGTGGGAGAGGGAGAAGCAGGCTTTCTGTGGAGCAGGGAGCCCAAAGCGGGGCTCGATCCCTGGGACCATGACCCGAGCCGAAGGCAGATGCTTAACGACTGAGCCACCCAGGCGCCCCTTGATGTGTCTTATCTTTGTCTTTTTAGAACACTGTATTAATAGATTTTCCCCTCTGATACAAAGTATCAGGTTTTTTCTTACTGTCAGCATATTTGTTATATTGCTATTGATCATTCTATAAATTTCATTGATCCTATGTTCTTCTGGAATGTTTTGATATTCAGTTCACTAAGTCTATAGCCATATTCCTTGCCTTTGTTTCTGCTTTAGTTGAGACCTAGACAGTTGATTGTATTGTTTTAATTCCTTGAAATAGTTTAGTCACAAAATTTCCATTCACTTACACATAGGATGTTCCATACCTATGCTCTCTGAAGGCATTGTGTATAAGTGATGATGTTGACAAAATATATTTTTGCATATTATAAAGGCTTTAGTTCAAACCTCAGAGACCTTGGAATAAGAAACTTCCCTAAAAGCATTACCAGAGCATCAGTAGCTTAGTCCAGCTTCCTATACTAATCTGTATCTAGAACCTTGTCTTTTATTTCTGGGCTTTCAGTTGACTGCGTACCTTTGAATTTACATTATGACTCTTCTTATATCGTATAATAGGAAACCGTGTCTTGCTCTCTCTGATCCCCCCGCCTCTCCAACCCTCCATGCCACCTCCAGGCCTCAACAAATCTCAGCTGAAATGAGAGGCAGTGGCGAGGTTCCTGGACAGGGGTATGTCAGCTTGTATCCAGGGTCTCCAGTCGAATGAATCTGTGCCTGTTGTAGCCCGACTTGTCTTTCAGTGTGGATAGGGTATTTGTGCTCAGTTTTCTCTTGTCTTCATTCATTCGCCATGTCCTGATACTGTTTCTTTGAAATGCCTCTGCTGTCCTTTCCCTCCACTCCGGCTGTCACTCTTTTGGTAGGAGGCCTAGCCACCATATGTCTTAAATATTCCAATAGCCTCACTTATTCACCTACAAACATGTTGCTGAATGCCTTCCTGTGTCAAGCCCAGGCCCACTGGGGACACAGGTATGACAAAGACAGCACTGTTCCGAAAGGGCTCTCAGGCTATAGGGAAGGCAAACGTGACACCAGAAAAAACATAATACAAAGTAGTTAAGTGCTATAATTAAGGTAGAAACAAGTGCTTCAGAAGCCCGGAGGAAGAATTTCAATTTCTTACCAATTGAATTTGTACATTTTATACAAATTATAACACCTCAACCAAGTGAAATTCATTAGTTCTGTCTCCTGACTACTCTACCCACCTTGAATTTTTCGAATTTATTCTTAGACTAGATTTTCTAAGACCTCCGTCTGATCATACCTCTCTCCTCAAACACTGTCACTTCCCCACCACGTCCAGATTCAAGTCCAAGCGTTACTTAACAGCAAAGATTACGTCAATGACTCGTAGCGAACAAGAAGTACACTCAGTCCCCTCTTTCCCCTTCCTGTCATTCTCATCCGGGGCGGAGAATGCCACTCCCTTCCATTCTTTACCCATTCACAAATTCCATTTCCCAGCTACACCATGCTTCCTCCCTGATTCATCTTCTTACACTAAATCTGTTCTGCCCCAGGGAAGCTCTCATCAATTGTAAACACACCACTTTAGCTCATACCTCTCACATAATTCTCCCTTCAACTACTTTGTATAAGTGTAAACTATCATTCTTTCAAAGGATTCATTTTTCTTGCCATCCTTTTGAAGAGAAGGTTCTCTCTTTTCCCTATATATCAGGTCCATAGCTCATGTCAGGGCTAGGACAGCAAGAGAGGGCCCAGCCTTCTCTCAGACTTGCACCTCTTTAGGAAAACTTCTCCCTCTTTCTTTCTTCTGTCTTTCTTCCTTCCCTCCCTCTGTCCCTCTGTCCTTCTCTTCCTCCCTCTCTTCCTTCCTTCCTCTCTTCCTTCCTTCCTTCCTTCCTTCCTTCCTTCCTTCCTTCCTTCCTT
>NC_058405.1:67658254-67695448 GCF_002201575.2 Neomonachus schauinslandi | reverse complement strand
CTTTCTTTCTTTCTTTCTTTCTTTCTTTCTTTCTTTCTTTCTTTCTTTCATGACAACTATGTAGAGCCTTCTCTTTTTTTGCCTCCTTCCCTGTGGCTATCATATCTTCATCCCTCTTTCATGTGTTTTGAGGATGATACTTCTTACAGCTTCACGACATCACTCACTGTATCAGGCAGGGTAGAGTTTAGATTGCTGTAACAAAGAACTTCCCAAATACCATGGTGTAGATAAGTTTGAAGCTTATTTCTGTCATGTAAATATCTGAGTCCAGATGTGACCCAGGGCCAGCATGGAGTTCAATAGGTTGAGGGTGTAATGAAGTCAAACTCCATGTTTGACTGACAGCTTTTAAACCCTATCCCTCCTTCTTTCCCTTTTGCCATACATCTGGTCAAGCCAATAAGGAAGCTTCTATTTTCCCTCCATTGGCACCAAAAGGAAGTCTAAATTACACAACCCTGGCCAACTTTGGAACCCTCACCTCAGCCCCAAATTTTAATCACAGTAAGTTGATCTTACACTCTGCTGAACAACCACAAAATACATGATGAGATCATCCAGGCTTTGTTCTCAGTCCTCTTCTCTCCATTCTTTCTACTCTTCCTGAGAAATCTCATTCACATCCTTGGCTTTAGCTGCCCTACACATGCTGATAAATCCAGCCCAAGTTTCTCTCTCATCCTCAGGACACTTACATCCTAATGAATTGCTAAATGACCATCCCAGCCTTGACATTGCAAATTTAGTATCCAAACTTAATATCCTAAGTTTCTCTCTTGATAGAATGCAATATCATCCCTTCTATCACTCCAACAATCGCTGTGGTAGTCAAGCTAGGTTCCTCTCTCTCACTTCCACAACAACATCCCTGAGTGCTATTCATTTCATGCCCTCTCCTGTTACTTAAATTGGCTCCCTCCTCTCTGTCTCCACTGCTTCTCTAGCCTCTTCAACCCTTTATCATTTCTCTTTTATAATATTAAATTATCTCCCTGTCTTCGGACTCCTCCCCTCCAGTCTATCCTTGGCACAGCTGTCAAAGTGATCTTTCTCAGATGCAAATATGATCACACAATTGCCCTGTTTAAAAACCTTCCCATGGCTCCCTATCCTCCACAGGATCATGTCTAGGGGCCATGGTATACAATGATTTGGCCTCTGTCTCACTCTGCTCCTACTTTTTTCCTCCACCTCTCCTGTAGGGACTCCACTCTTGGGCTCTACCGAAATACTTTTGATTCCCTGACTGAACCCCATATTTTCTTGCCTCTCTTCTTGCTCACATGATCCTCTCTTTGTATTAAATGACCTTCCCCTATGACACTAGCTTACTATTACTCTCCTTAAGGCCCAGCTCAAAAGTCACCTCCAGGAATCCTGCTTTAAGACACTTTCTCCCAGTCAGACTCATTTTGCTTCCTTTCTTTTATGCTCCTATCACACTCCATGCAAACACATATTATAGTGCTTATCCCATGAGGTTATACATATTGATTTCTTGCTGTCTCACCCTAGAGAATGTGAGTATGTGAACTCCTTACAGGCAGGTACAGATATTTCACCTTTAAATACACCACAGTGCCTGATTCTTAGGAGGCATTAAATAAATGTTTGATGAATGAATAAATTTAATTCAAGGCCCTCAAGCCAAACTGACATTCCCATCCACTCACTAGAGCTTTCTATTTCCTTCCCTGGTTTCTAATTTTTTCCCACCTCTAATCTGGCTACCAGGAACAATCTGTCAGCGAATAAAGAGTTTTTATCAGGGAGAAGCATTATATTTATCAAGATGGAAAATTAACAGCAGTGTTGTTATAGCTGTTGTGGTTGTTGCTTTTAAAAAATACAAGACCCAGGAGAAGCTGAAATCCAAATTAATCTATTTCGGTAGTTTATAATTTGATTGAGAAAGAACTTTATAAATGTAAGAATGTGTGTGTGTGTAATAATAAAGACAGTAAATCACCAGTGGACAACATAAGACTTGTCAGTTCTCCAAGACAAGGGAGAGATCAGTGCTGGTCATCGTTATTGGAAAACCATAGGGTAGAACACCACCCTGGCTGAGCATTGACCACTGGGCCTAGCAGGTGAAGAGAGGGTATATGATGTGTATACATGAGAGTGAGGGCGATGAGATGAGTCTGTTTCTGACAGTGTTTGTTCTAGGGGATGAATAAAATAAGGTCATATTAAAGAAAGATCTGAATATTGCCTTTTTCAAATTCAACTTGATTATGTAGTAAAAAGAAAAGCTATTGAAGTGTGTGGACTGAAACATACTGCATAATATGCTCAGAAGTACTAATATAATCTTCACCGGCAAGGTCAGAAAGCCAAATATGTTGATAGAGTCGTGGTTGTATTCTTTTTTTATTTTTGGAGGAAGACTTACAAATATTACTTACAAAAATTTAATATGGAACTAGAAAATTCCAAGTTGGAACCAAAGCTGTTTTAATGTACCAGAATCTGGGAAATACTGTGTAAAATAAGCATCAATCCAACGAAAGCCAGTTGTGCTTTTTCATATGAAAATTTTTGCATCGAGATTTAATTCTAAATCCCTTAATACCCTAATTTGTTGTTGTAAACTTGTTCAGTGATACACATAGAAATACTACAACACACATACACAGTTGTAACACACAGTTGTAATTGACTAAAAGGAGAATGTTACTGAAATGTAAAATAATTGATTTCTTAAAGTATTAGTATTTGAACCATAGCAATTCATGTTTATTTTACTTGCTTATCAATTAGTCTAAATTTGGTTTAAAATAATTCTCTTTTGTAGGTTAAAATTTCTGTGTCCTACATATTTTTATTGTAGTTGACATCACACTGTTAGATAAAGGATGATTTTTTGTGATGAGTATGTCTGTGGTATTATCAAATTTTAAATTAGTGGTAGTCTATTTCTACCCTCATCAGGTTTGTTGTTGTTGTTGTTGTTGTCATTGTTGTGTTTTTGTTTTTGTTTTTTGCCTAATGGAGAAAAAAATTTAATAAATTAACAAATTTGTAATTCATAAAGGTTTTCTTCTAAGTCCACTATTAACATGTTTTTCTTATAACTGTTTAGATAATTGTTTTAATAAAATACATTGAATGTTTTTATATTCTAAATACATAAATGTGCTATGCTTGTAGACTTACACATTTACTTATTTTTCTTCACTTTCTTTGTCTCATTTTGATATCCTGCCCTCAAAATACATTTTAGCACTTTTCTTAAGCATTATATGCATCTAATATGTCCATATTGAATATGGTTCTAAAGACATAATGAAAAGTTTTATGTTTATGTACAATTCAACATGCCTCTATCTTTGCTTTCATGTAAGTGGCAAAGTGCTTTGAATTAGTTTTTTAAAAATAGCAACCTTGGATAGCCACTCTTTCAATAGAATTTTCTGTTATGTTGTTCTCATTTTTCAACTGAGTTTCTGTTGAGCTGAATTTTATGGCATTAATTACTGACTTGCCTGAGTTGGATTCATAAAAAACGGCTAAGTACATATCTGACAAGCTATATACATTAATCTTGCCAGAGTTGGATTCATTTTAAAAAGTCTAATACATATCTGACAAGCTATATGCATTAATCTTGGACTTTACTTCTTTTAAACCACTGGTATGGGTGGAAACCTCTAAACATTGATTGCTCCTTGGGTTTTGGGGTTGATGGGAGGTGGGAAGAGTTCCCTGCAAATGCAAATAGTCAATTAGCTTTATAACCACTCTTCAATTAAAATAAAAATAGAATTCTCTGGGGAAAAATCTAACCAGAAAGATCACTTCACTGTAAATAGGACAGTCAATTTTATAGAAAAAAGCCTCCAGCACCAAGCACTCATTCCCATATATATTGGTTTATTCATTCAACAAATATTTACTGAATGCATATGCTGTCCAAGGCATATTGTGTCCATCAATTACATTTTATACACACAGTGACGGGACTCAGTTTTGGCAACAGGACTAGTAAAACAAGGACTAGTTAGTGCTACTATAACTAGCAACAACCACCACTGATTGTAAACTTCCTAGGCATTGTTCTAGAATCTTCATTGTTAAGATTGCTTTCAACAATCTGGCAAGAGAGAGATTATAATGTCGATTTTATAGATATGATATTGAGATAATTTATGTTTCTCATGAAGCCACAAATGTGCATGTAGAGGTATATGAAAAATAATTGAGAAAAGCTTCCATTTTCTTTTCAGAGAGAAGACATCATTATCAAAGTCATGATAAATAGAGAGAGGAATTGAAAATGTGGAAGGAAAGCTAAAGTGAGAGTTTCCTCGCTTTCAAAATCCAAACAAAATAAGAGGAGCAAAAATCAGGATTATATCTGCAGTTACTTTCTGTCATTTACCTTCAAAGCAGATTCTTTGTCAGTGGGGAGGGGATAGGTAAAGGTAAGAGGAAAAAGAAAAAGATGATGTTGGGTTCCAACCTGCCCTTCTCTGCTTTTATTTTACAAGTTTGCATCACTTTTTAAGTTTTAAATAATACCTATTGATAGCCAACTATTGACAACAAGAACTTACTCTTTCTCCACCAACCCACACCTTTGCACCTTCCTTCACCCCAGCCTCTCCACAGTTAGAGCATATTCATATTAAATATTCAAGTAACTTTTGCTAGTTAGCTTTGTTAGTTTAACTTGTTAATTAAATATTTAATATTTATATTTTTATAACTGTGGATATTGCTTATGCTAACTCATGTAATGTACTGTAATATAATTTATTTCTAATAATTTAATTTTCTTTGTTGTGTTGTATTTCTTTTCTTAAGTTTTCTACGAATCTGTTACTCAATTGTTCCCAAATTCTCTGCTAAAAGTAAAAAATCCTTCAATGCATTTATACCATGTAAACTGGTTCTATCCTAACCCATCCTGAATGCTTCTAGAAATTTCTATGTCTCTCCAATGTTCTGAAATTTCATACTTATGTAACTTAGTGTAAGATATTTTTCCAACCATTGTGTCAAGCACTCGGCTCATTAAATTTAGAAAATCACATGCTACATTTTGAGCATTGTATTAATAATAATAATGACTGTTATTATTATTATTTTTATTTGATAACTGTTCTCTTGTCTTTTCTCTCTGTTCTCTCTTCTGGAATCTTTTATCTTTATGTTGTCCTGACTGTGCTGATCCTCTATGTTCTGTTTCCATCTCTTTATCTTTTTATTATAGTTTCTTAGAGATTATATTTTAACATTTTTGTAGGGGTTTGTATTCCTGCTATCAGCATCTTTAATATCTTAGAGTTTATTTTTGTTCTCTGAATTTTCCCTTTTTTAGCTATTGACATAATTAGTGTATCTTTAGGACAGTGATACTGATAATTTTTGAAGAAATATTTTGCTCTCTGCACTCTGTTTTCTCCATAAATAATAGTGAAAAAATATAAAATAGGTAGAAATAAAAATAAACAGGAAAGTATAGATCTTTAGGAATAGCAATTGCCTTGCCTACTTCTCATATTCTCTAAGCCCATACTATATTTCTTCAAAGCACAGATGACTCCCTAACATTGTATTTTACATTTATTTGTTGCATTTTTATTATCTAAAACTCTTACTGGAATGTCCCTTCCTTGAGGGTAGAAGCTTTGTTTGTCTTATTCACTTTTGTACTTCAGTGCCTAGAGCACTGACTAAATGCAGGATCGGTAAGCAATAAACCTTTATAGAATCGATACATGATTACATAAGTAAAAACAAAAACAAAAACAAAAACAAAACAAAACAAAGAAAAAAAAACCCAAACTATAAAATCTTATTTGAGAATGTAACACAAAAGTTGAATCAATGGGAAGATGTGTTCTTACCATTTTAAGTTCATTTTTTCCCACCATGTTAAAAAATAGAAGTTCCAAAAGTAGAATATGGAGATCATTTGCAGGCTGTTGCAGTCATGTTAGAGGGAATAAAGATCACCTGGACCAAGGGAGTAGTAGAGATATGGAGTGAAACGTTCAGGCAATGATCTATTTGGCAAGAAAATTCAACAAGACTTTCTGTGCCATATTGCACAGCATGCATCCACAATTTTATTCTACTCTAAAAAAATTATTTAAATATTTCCCTAATGATAGATATCTAGGTTGCCTCCAGCTCCCTACTTTCATAAGTAATGCTATATTAAGAATCTTCATGTATGTCCCTCCATGGGCTTGTGGGATAGTTTCTCTGAGACAGGAATACTAAGATATAGGATATATCTAGGTTCTGAGTGGCTGAACCTACTTATACTCCTAATGATAATCCATCAGAATTCTTATTGTCTCATATCCTTACCAATGCTTGGTGCCACGTGACGCTGTTGATTTGCAAACAGGCCCCTGTACCCACAGGACAGGGAGAGACCCAAGAAAGAGGGAGACTGCTCCAGATTGTCAGGTGGTAGGTTTAATAAGCAAGGGAACTTACATATGAGGCTTGTCTTGGGTGGCCACAAGATGAATAGATCTCAGCACCCACCCACAGAATCTTAAAAATTTATATAGAGAGGTCTTAACTGGGTTCAGTCACTTACATCATCCAGATAGCTTTAACACCACATTTTTATCTCAAGGTTGTATCCTTGGAGCAGCTTCTGAAAACAGGGAAGGCAAGCAGAACACATTCCAAGAACAAGGGAGGGGTTGGGGAGCCACCAATTTCCCGGGTCCAGCTCACAGGTCAAATGGCAATGTCTTCTTGATGACCTCCTTCAGCAGACATTCTAGTTTTTTTCTCATCTCATGGGTATAAAGGAATTTGTCATTATATTAATTTACATTTCTCTGATGACTCTTGATAAACATTTCTACATTTCTAGCCACAATTTCTACATCTCTGCACAGTAGACAACTTCTATTTGATTACCTACCTTTGTCTTGCTGATTTGTCAAAATTCTTTGTATGATCTATTTAATAATTCCACATTGGTTTCTGATGTCTGTCAGATTGTCACATACCTGTTAACTTTGTCCATGATTTCCACTGTGCAAAAGAGATCTTTTCATTCCTGAATTCAGCGGAAATGATGGAATTCTGGTTGGTAGGAGCCAAGAGACAGCAGTTAATCATTAAAAATAAGATGAGCTGGTTACCATAATGGATAGCAAATAAAAACAATCATCACAATACTCTTACCCACAGAGAATGTCAGCATTGGCCACTCACTTATGATGTCCTGCATCCTAAATAGCTGGAAAGTGCATTAGTTTCTTAAGGCTGCTATAACAAAGTATCACAGTCTAGGTGGTTTTAAGCAACAGAAGTTTATTCTCTCATAGTTCTGAAGGCTAGAAGTCTGAAATCAAGGTATAGGCAGTGCCATGTTCTCTGAAAGCTCAAAAGGAGAATCTGTTCTATGCCTTTGTCTTAGCTTCTGGTGTTGCTGGCAATTATTGTCATTCTTTGGTTTGTTTACATATCTCCAATCTCTGTCTCTGTCATCGTGTGACATTCTCCCTGTGTTTTTGTCTCTTCATTTTCTTAATAGGCCTGCCCTATTCCAGTATGACTTCTACTTAATTTAAATCTTAATTACATCTGCAACAGCCCTATTTGCAAATAAAGTCACATTCATAGGTATCAGATGTTAGGACTTCAATATACATTTTTGGGGCTACAACTCAATGCACAATAGACAACTTAATATGGTCTTACTTGATTCATATAAGCCAGAAGCTCTAGATCTGGTATATGGAACTCTGACTTGAAACGCTAAAGAAAATTGTGGTTCTTCAATCAATTCCAGGACTTAAGCCAGTTGACAAATCCAGGGTCCTGTAAATGAAGGGAGGCCAAGTCTCCTTGAGGAGGAACCCAACTACATAGCCAAAATTTATGCTACATTTTCCTCTTAGCTGTCTCCTAAGGGACTTGTGGCCATTTGCCATGGTGGTTATGCATTTGGGGAGGAAAAATAATGAGACTCTTCAGGGATTACCAAACATTGGCTCTGAACTGACACAAATTCTTAGAGATCTCTGTGCTATGTGGTTTACCAGGCAAGTAGGGGATTCTGAATGTTAGGTGAGCAATACAATTTTGGCTTAGGTTGGTCTCACAAGGAGCCCACTGAACATAGCCTACGGTATTTCTCAATTTTGGAATGCATAGGTGGAATTGACAAACCTAGCAAGTGGCAGTCTCTACACTGATTCTATGACCTTAGTAGAGTGGCTATTATGATAGGAAAATAAAAGCCATTATAACTATTCATCTTCCAAAATAGTGAATCAAAAGCAAGATTGCATTCTTGGGGGGGGCTTCAGAGATTAGTGCCACTGTCAAGGACTTGAAGGATGTAGGGGTGCTGATGCCCATCAACTCATTATTTGGCCTGTATAGAGGATGGATGGATCTTGGAAAATTATTGTGACTTACCATAAACCTTATCATGTGATGACTCCAGTTGCAAATATGCTCAACTTCCAAGCCCTATGTCATAACTGAGTCTGTAGGGACCTCCATCATCTCTCCATTTCATAGGACATCATGCTGGTTCACTGTGTTGAGACCCTGGTGAGTAGGAAGTGACAAGAATTCTAGATGCCTTGGTAAGACACTTGCGTGCCTAAAGGTGTAAAATAAATCTCACAAAAATCCAGTGGTTTGCCGCCTCAGAGAAATTATTAGTGTCCTGGTGGCCTAAGGCAGGGTCCCAAACTATGACTTGCAGGCCAAAGCTGGTCCATGGTCTGCTTTTATACAGCCGGTAAGCTAAGAGTGTTTTTTACATTTTTAAATGATTACTTAAGAAAAACAAAGAATATGTAACAGAAACTATATGTACCTAGCAAAACCTAAAATATTGTGCTAACCTCTCCTGAAGGTCATGTTGAAATATCTTTCCAAGGTGAAGAACAAAGTGCTGCGTTCAGACTCTCCTACTAGTAAAAAAGAGACATAAACCCTAGTGGGTCTCTTTGGATCATAAAGACAATATAATATCTACCTCATCTGAGTATGTTACTCTGATCCATTTACCAAGTGTCCAGAAGGCTTCCATTTTTTTTAGCATTGCCCAGGATAAGTAGTAGATTCTATAAAATATCCAGTCTGCTGTGAAAGTTGATCTGTCACTCAGGACATACGACCTAGAAGATTCCATGGTGCTTAAAGCATCTGTAGCAGATAGAGATGCTGTTTGAACTGCTGACAGGCCCTAAAAGGAGAATTACAGTGTAGATCTTTAGGATTTGGGAGTAAATCTGTCATCACTTGCAGATAGCTACTCTTTTAAAATAGCTTCTGACTTTGTTACTGGCCTTAATGCTTAACCATGGACTACCAGGTTATCATGTGACCCAAGCTGCCCATCCTGAAGGGATATTATCTGACCCACCAACTCATAAAATTATGCATGCTCAGCAATCCTCCATTATCAAATGAAAGTCATATTTCTAACAGTGAGCTCAAGAAGATCCTAATAGCCATCAGCAGTTTGCAAAGTACCTACTCCTGCTGTGCTGCCTTCAACTTACACCTATGTCCCTATGTTTCCTATGACAAGTAGAATGTATAAAGACTTCAGATCTGAGTTACCAATGGTTCTGTATTATTTGTTGGCACCACCTGAAAGTAGATGGATAGCCATATCCAGATGGCCTTGAAGGCCAATGGTGAAGGAAAATTCTCCTAGTGGGCAGAACTATGAGTAACACATTCTATTAAGGTTTTCTGGAAGGACAGAAGTGCAAATTCCCATCATTTCATGGTCTGTGACTTCATGGTTTGGCTTTGTAGGTAGGGACTTAGGATGCCCTTGATCTTAGCCAGAAGGCCAAGAAGCGATGGGACTTAGAATGATCAAAGCATTAGTGAGAAGGAGGTTTGAGAAGACTGTGGATTGGCCTTTCCAAACGGGCACAGAGTATGATGATACTTAGGTCACATGTGAATACTCACAAAGGGCCAACTCAGAAGAGAAGGACCTTAATGATAAGGCAGACATCAGTCAGTCTCTTTTTCCATCTGACCTAGAAGTTGAGGCTGCCACCTGGCCACTCTGAGCTCTTATGGACATTGAATAAATAGGCCAAAAAATTGCTATAGTAGCTGGGGTGATCGAGCCTGAATATGAAACAGAAATTTGGTTGCTATCATGCAAAAGAGATAGAAATGGAGTGTGTCTATAAAAGCAGGAAATCATCTGGTCTGGCTTTATAGTCCCCTCATGTCCTGTGATAAAAGCAAATGGATCCACACAGACATTTGTCCATGAATGTCCACAGTGGCATTATTCATAGTAGTCAAAAGGTGGAAACAAACTACATGTCCATTAACTGATGAACAGATAAACAAAATGTGGCATATTTTGATATATTCCATACTGAACTGAATAGTATTCAGGCATGTGAACATAAAAGGGAATGGGTACTATTCATGCTACAACATGGATGAAACGAGAATGTTATGCTAAGTGAAAGAAGACAGACACAGAAAACTCCACATGTGTGACTCTATTTATATGAAATGTCTACAATAGGCAAATCTACAGAAAGTATATTAGCAGTTACCTAGGTAGGGAGGCTTGGGGTAAGTGGGGTAGTGACTGCTGACAGGTGTGAGGTTTCTTTTTTGGGTGATGAATATGTTCTAAAACTGTTTGTGGTGGTTGTTGTACAACTCTGAATATACCAAAAACCATTGAATTGCACATTTTAAATGAGTGAATTGTGTGGTATATGGATTATATCTCAATAAAGCTCTTTCAAAAAAAAAAAAAAGCCAGTGGAAACTACAACAACTCAATGAAACACTTTTTCCAAATCTGTTGAGGCAGTATGTTAACAGCTTCAGGCCCTTTAAAAGTGAAAGTTCGGGTCACCTTATCAGGTAAAGCACTATGATTAATTAGCCACAGTGCTTGCTTTATGGCAAAGAGAAAATATAGGTTATTTTTTTTTTTTTGCTTCTCAAATTGCTGCAGATTTGGCCACTGCAACTTTTTCACTCCTCCATCCTTTTGCTTTTTGTGCAATGTCTTACTTTCTAGCGCTAGAAGATACTCAGGCTCTTCTTGTATTGTCTGTGCCATTTTCATTTAATCTAATTACTAATATAATTGGGTTTATATCTGCCATATTGATATTTGCTTCCTATTTTCTCATCTATTTTGTATCATTTATTTTATCCTTTTTTGCTTGCTTTAGGATTTAACAGATTTTTTTTATTATTTCATTTTCTCCTCTATTAGCTCTTCGGTTATATCATCTGTTATTATGATTTTATTGGTTGTGCTTGAAATTACAATACATATCTTTGATTCATTATAGTCTTCTTTAGATTAGTATTTTACCATTTCTCAAACAATAAAAGAAATTTACAAGAGTTCAATTTCTAGTACTGCTTCTCTCTCTTGGGTTATTTTTGTTATATGTTCTACTTTTGTATATGTTACAAATCACACAAGATATTATTGTTGTTTTAAAGAGTCAATATTTATTTCTCTTTGCCCATATATTCACCCCTTTAGGTACTCTTCATACCTTCTTATAGCACATGCTTCTCTCTGGTAACATTTTTCTTCACCCTGAAGATATTCCTGTATTATTTCTTATGTGCACACTTTCTGGCAACAGAGTCTTTGAGTTTTTTTGTTAGTTTGTTTATAGGTTCAAACACATCTTTATTTTGGCTTCAGTTTTGAAGGACAGATTCACTTAGTATAGAACCGTATGTTGGCAGGTTTTTAAAATTTCAGTGTAATAAAGATGTCATCATATTATCTTCTGACTTCCATGGTAATTTAGTGTTCTTTCCTTCTCTCAAAGATTATGTCTGTGAAGAGTTGTTTTATAATTTTTTGGCCAGCTGTTATAGTTGTTTACATAGGGTCCCAACTACTTCATGATAGCCAGAACTGAATCTCCTCTCTCTTTTTCTTGACTTTTGCATTGGCCATAGCATAGGCCATTTCTGTAATAGAATACATATTTGCTTTGTTCCTGATCTTTAAAAGAAAACATTTAAAATGCCTCCACTAAGTATGATGCTTACTGGTATCCTTTATCAGGTTGAAGAAGTTCCCTTCTATTCTTGTCTTTCAGAGAATTTTTTTTTTAAACATAAATAGGTGTCAAAATCTATCAAACGCTTTTTCCAAATCTGTTGAGGCAAATTTCATTGATTTTCTAGGGTTAAACAAGCTTTTCATTTCTCAGATTAACCATGCTGATGAATATACTTGATTATGACATGTTTGTTTTATAGATTATTTTCTGGTTTATATTTACCTGGTATATTTTTCCATTATTTACTTTTATAATTTCTGTATCTTTTGTTTATATATGTCTCTGGTAAACATATTACTGGATTTTTTACAGTCCAATCTGGAAAACTATTAACCCAATACTATGAACATTGAGACAATATCTTTTTGTTTCCAGAACTCTTGGAGAGCAAGCATACTCTACTCCTCCCAGTGAGGCTTCACAAAGTTAGAAGTCTTAATCCTAAGCCTCAATAAAGGGCCACCTCCCCCCAACTCAGGGTGCTGTGAACACCTTTTTCCCCTGGAGATACAGAGAGAAGTTTTTCAGACCCACCCTCCACTTTTCTTTATCATAGAAAAACTGCTCATGATTCAAAGAGTAGCTGGGAAGCAAAAATTTAGAATGCCATTGACCCAGAGTTCTTTAAAAAATTTTGTGGATTTTTATTATCTCTTAAATGCAAAAATAATACTTTTTTAGTATATGAAATTTAGAAAATATTGGATAAACAAAGAAGGCACTGAGAATACTTACAATGGAGAGATAATCAATGTGTGTCACTTGCTTGGGGACACGTGTGTCTTTTTTTTAACCAGAAGGTGTCAAGGAGAGCATGCTAGGCAACAACTAAGACTCATCTTCCTTTCTGCCTGAGTTTTGAAAGTTTGTATTTGGCCAGTTAGGCCATCCGAAATAGCAATCAAGTTCATACGGGTTCAAGCAATGGACATCACATCAGGACTGCTGCCTGGCCACAGTGATATATGCAATACACTTTCCATTATAAGATATATCCCAATTTTAGAGAAGTTAAAATGTGAAAAAAGAGTATGCTTTAGAGTTGATGAAATACTTTTTAACTGAAAAGTAGCAGGTAGACTAGAAGGCTGTGTTTCCATCTGTTTCTTTTCTTTTTTTTTTTTTTAAAGATTTTATTTATTTATTTGAGACAGAGAGAATGAGATACAGAGAGCATGAGAGGGAGGAGGGTCAGAGGGAGAAGCAGACTCCCTGCCGAGCAGGGAGCCCGATGCGGGACTCGATCCAGGGACTCCAGGATCATGACCTGAGCCGAAGGCAGTCGCTTAACCAACTGAGCCACCCAGGCGCCCTCCATCTGTTTCTTTTTAAAATCAATTCATCCTTCTGTTTTG
The DNA here is from genome assembly GCF_002201575.2 of Neomonachus schauinslandi. Taxonomy (NCBI): domain Eukaryota; kingdom Metazoa; phylum Chordata; class Mammalia; order Carnivora; family Phocidae; genus Neomonachus; species Neomonachus schauinslandi. The sequence goes on along the minus strand of NC_058405.1, from coordinate 67,682,049 downwards.
TATACAAATAGAAAAATGTCTCAATAATACCATGTTGGTAAAATCTGAGTGGTTTTAACTTTCTGTTTTACATTTTTAACATACTGTAATTTTTAAATAGTGGATATATAATTACACACAAAAAATAAAGGTATTATTCTTAAGAAGCAAAACAATTAGAAAGCAATCAAAAAAAGCTAATAGCAATAAGGGGACAGGGAGGCTACTGAAATGTGAGCTAATTTTTTCTGGAGTTTATGCTACTCTTGTGTTTATCACGCAGACACGTTGGAAATGCATGTCATGTTCTTCAGCCACAGGAAACTATCAAAGTGAAGTGCACCTCATGCTTGTCATCAGAAAGGTCATTTACAGAGGTGGAAAGTCTAAGACTACGTTCTAGGAGTTGGGAAATACAGAGAAAGAAGAAGAAACTGAGATACGAAAAAACGTTAAGTAATAAAGTTATTCCAAAATCCTGGAACACATAAAATATGATGTTGAAAGAAAACAGATCAGAGGGGATATTTGGGAAGCTGGGACAAGAATCTCCTCAGCTGGGTAAATGAATGACTGGTTCCTGAAGTAAAAGAAAATTCAAGGAATTAAAAAAGAACAACAACAACAACAGCCAATTCTAATTAGTATCTTCAGAGAGACACCGTAGTTATTAGTGGGTTTTCCTTGCTTATTTATTATCCCTCAGCCTTCTAATTCTGAGGAGAAAATATTGCTAACAACAAAACAAATTATCTTCTCCATCTCCTAAACCCCCCCACCTACCCACATGCACCCTACATTTCCCCCTCCATTGTACCGGCCTTTCCTCTTTCCTTCTAAGGGCTCTCTTATTCTCCTGCTGAGATTCTGAGTTTTTCCCCCTGTCATATAATGTTATCAGGAAAATTCATATGAGTTCTAATATGACTTTTCTGGGTATCTTTATTGAGATTTGGTTTGGAAAACACATTTTCTCCTTTCAGTTTTCTCCTCATAGATTAAAGGAAGGTAGCTTTCTGTCTCCACTGAGAATCTATATGCACATTTATATAATTAAATATAATTTAATATTTATATAATTACATTTAAAAACATTGAGTATAGGCTTGACACAGGCTAAGTGTTTCTTCTTTTCTTTATGGAAGTGGAAGCATAGACTTAAACAGATTTAGATAAACAAAAACAAACAAAAAGAACTAGCCCAGTGTGGCAGAAACTACTAATATTCACTGACATCCATGTGCTCATCTACATTTTCCCAGCTTCCTTTCAAGTTAGGTTGGGCATACTGTCTGATGAAAAGTGACTACTTCTAGCCAGTGGTTACACAACCAAAGTGCCTTCCATCCACATGCAGTCTTCCCCTTCACCTGTAAGGTGGATGATGAGAGGACACCCTTGCAGCCATTAGAAGGCAACAGCTTGGTTCCCCGAGTCACTGCTTGGAGGAGAGCTGCCCTACCTGCATTACCCTGTGATGGAAGCAAGAAACACACTTTTACTGTGTTAAGCCCTTGAAATTTAGGGAGTTATTTATCACCAAAACTAGTGCTAATGACTGTGACTAGCGTACCCTCTATCACATAGCCAGTATCTGTAGAAGGTACAGGACTAGAACCCAGAACTCCTGGGTTCATTGTCTGTGCTCTTGGAGAGAAGCTACTGAACTCAGGAAAGAGAAGAAAAGAAGGGGAGGAAGGCGAGCACTGACTTGCTGTGCAAAATGAAGCTAACCAGACCTGCCCTGGAATGGGAGTGAGATGCCCTGGTTAATAAGACAACCTGGCTTGTCTACCAGTTACTACTGTGTTATCATGGGCAACTGATTTACCCTCTCTGAGCCTGGATCATCTTGCAAAATGAAGATAATAAGCACAGTAAGTGGCACCCAGTAGATAATTCAGTAGGTAAATATTATTTATTATAATTATCTACCCCTGATAAAATAAGAAGAAAAATAGTGATTGTAAATATAAATACAAAAAATATCATGCTTAATAGCAACACACTGATATTTATTTTGTAGTGAATAAGAAAATGAATGAAAATGTCATTATATGTGCAGATTAATATTAAAAAGTATAACTGAGAGAAATAGAGACTTTTTATTTTTTTTATCTTTACCAAGAGCCATATAAAGCCTTGTAATATCTATACAAATTTAGATAATGTAATGAAATGAATGCATCTCACACTGGCATAATTGAGAGTCATTATTTTCAAAAGCAATAGGGCAATTATCAAGTGGGAAAAATCTTAAAATCATTCTGCTACTCTATTGTAATATCAATATGGAATTTATGAAAAACAGCCTCTTTAGGTGGCATTGGTACATTTGAGAATGTGGTTGTCAGAGTGGAGTACTTTTCAAGAGAGGTTTTAAAGAATTAGAATTCCAGAGATGTGTTCAAAATGAACATTAATCACTTGATATTCAACTTGTATTACCATATGTTCAAAATAAGAAATGATTTGGAGTTCTGAAATACAAAGATGCTTCATGAAATCTCATTTTATTTTCTAACTAATCACAGTGAGCCTGAAGCAATTTATTTTCTTTTACTTAGATAACCTCTGCTCTCATGGCCTCGGCTGAGGCATTTCAAAGGAGAGTGGGGAGAAGAGGTTATGGAGGTGCTGTTGTGGGAAGCTTCGGCCTCAGGCTGTGTGAGGCTCAGTCATGGAGAACTCTTGCCTAAAGCAGCCTGCTTGCATGATCTGGCCCCCAGTTCCAATTATGGCTTTTTGGAGTGACTCTCTAGCTCAGTTATACTATCCAATCCCAATGTCCTTACTCTTGACATTTGAGGTTTGATGACTTTATCTGGGTCAAAAATGGCAACCCTTGAATTGCCATGTGTGCAGACTTGTGAGAAAAATGGACTACAATATCTGAAATGTCACAGTCCTGGAAATCTATAAATTAGTTTCCTTAGGGATGGGTTAGTGTTTTCTACATATTCTTAACCTGTAGTCTGTTGGGTTTGTGTTTATCTGTATCAGGACTTGGCCCTCAGCTGGCAGAACTGTCACTATATGTGTCCAAGTATCCTGGGCAGAACCTATTGGTTTCCAAGAAAATGACACCTTGAAATATATGGTTTTGATGTTCATTATTATCTTGAATATTTCTTAGTGTTAGATTTCTCATTTGTAAACTATATACAACAATACCAGCAATGGGGTCAAAATTTGCATGTTACATATGGGGAGGGCAAAAAATGTAGGTTCTCTGTTTTCCAAATCCGACTTTATCTTGCTCTGGATTCTTCAATCCTCTTGCTAGCAGACAAAAGCATACTACACTTTCTCATTAATGATAAATTCATCTCTTCCAGTCTACAACACTCTTTCCAGCTAACTCAGTTTCTTTTGGATAGACATTCAGACCATCCAAAGTTTGAACCCTCCAAAAGAGCTGTTGCACTTCTCTCAAGTTTTCCCTCTCCCCTTTCTTTCCAAGGTACCATCTAGATGACAGGGGACAGTTGTATGCTCTGAAAGACTGACTATACAGGCAGATAATGACCAGATCATATATTAAAAATAGAACTCTGGACAACAACCTGCAGCAACGTGCCCAGAAAACCAACCCCTTGTCTACAATGAACAACTCAGGAAGTCAGCCTGTTGCGAGTCAGACTTGCAGGAACCCGCTTGTTAACTACCCACCCCAAATGGCCAGGACTTGACTACTAACTAATAGCTCCCTTAATTTTTGTCCCTACTTCAAACTTGGGACCAACTAAAGAAAGCCAAATATGCACTGTAACAATCACACAGGATGCCCTGCTTCTAGTTAGCCCACCTACACCTTCCCCACACCAACAGTCTCCCATCAGGGGACACCTGAAAGACTTCCTTCTCTGCCACTAGAAAACTTTCTGATTTCTTTGTCTGCTGTTGAGTCTGTGCCCAAATCCAGGTGACAGTGGCTAACTCCCTTGCTATAGCAAGCTCTGAACACCTGGCATTTGCTTTTCTCATTTAGTTAGTCTTTATTTCCACAGTTCCCATAGCATCAGTGGTGAGTAATCAATCTCATGTCATCCTTTCTGTGGGCACCTACCGACCTCCTGCTGAGATACAGTGGGTGTCTCTGGGCATTGCTCTTACCCTTGCTGCCTCTGCCAATAAAGTATCTGTGGCTGGTGTACCTGAAGGTCTGTCCACTTGGCATAGTGGGCCTCCCTCCACCCTGCAGCTAAGTTGGCCTCCCCTGGGCTCTCTTGATGCAGATCTTTGGAATTTTAGTGGAATGCCCTATCTAGCCCCTGCCTAGGCTGTGCAGCCCATAGTCTCTGCTATAGGGGTTTCTCAGTCCTTGCCTCAGTGGCTCTTTCCAGACCAGTTTGGCTCTTAACTTTCAGCTAATTCCCCACAATTCCTTGCATGTGTGCCTGTCCCACAAGAGCTAAGATGGACATGGGGGAGTTTTCCTGCCCACACATACTATACCACCATTTTATTCTGCTGTGCCTGCCATGTTAGCTTGAGGGTACCCTGCTAAGCAGTTTCTAAATAGTAAGTGGGCAAAAGGTCTCCTTGACTTTGTTGCTCCTTTGTACTATCTGGTCCCTTCTCCTCCCTTCCCTTCTTTTTCCATTGCTCTCACTCAGAGGACCAGGTTCAGGGAGGTTGATGAACTATTTTCCTGAGACCCAGGTTATACTCCTTCTCTCCTCCTTTGTGGCTCGCAAACCTCTTCTCTCCCTTGTACAGCCCGATAGGATCTTCCTCCTCCACTATGTCCTCATTTTCCCTATCTTGTGAATTTCTTTCCTTTAGGTGGTCCATTTACTTCTCTTCCTTGAGGTCAGTAAGCCTTATGATGAGCTTTGGCAGGGGAAGGAGTGCAGAAAAATAAACCAGTCAACAGGTAAGGAAAAAGACCCCAGAAAATATTTTAAAACCTTATCCTATCACTCACCACTTCTGATTACTCCATAGTGTGGAGATAAGGATCAACTAAGATAAAGTACTCAGAAATACTTTGTGATTATAAGGGGTAGGCAAACATGAATTGTCGTCATTATTAGAATCAGAATTTAGCCACTCAGTCTTGTCACTAAAAGGGATTTGCTTCCTTGCTTATCTAAAAGGGGTTCTTTTTTTTTTTTCCTGTTGTTTTTAAGAAGAAAGAGTTCAATTTAAACTTTGATGTTTTTTCTCTATGCTAGTCAAGGGTGTGAGTTTATATTGCTTTACTTGGCCATTTTGATTTTCCCTAACAGAAACTAGAAATGTGATTTCCAAAGGTTTTCATATGATTTTTTTTTTCCTCATAGGTTAGAGATACTGTGAGAAAGTCACGAAGTAGGTAGAGAAAATCTTATCTATTAGCAGGCACTATTTCTTCACAGGGTCTGGAACTGAAGTTCAACCTTGAGGATCCTAACTCTGCTTGTCCATAAATATATGGGAAAGTGTGAATATCCTGAAGTGCTTCTAGAGGGACCAAGAAAGCCCTCAAAACAGTCCTATGTGAAGATGATCTGTTCTGATGTTGAATAAAAGCTAGAATTGGTATTGACATAACACTTTATAATTCATAAAATGTTTTTATTTATTTATTTTTATTTGCTATGTCTCACTTGAGCAAATGAAACTCTTCCAAGAGAAATATTCTTATCATTCCCATTTTACAGATGAAATCAGACTCATGCTGATTTGGTTGTATTTTTACTATTCATTTATTACATTTACTGTTCATATGTTCTTTATTTAGCCAGTTCCTTTACTTTCAAACGGGAGCATTGAGGGAAATGCCAGTTGTGATCAACCTGACATAGAGAGGTGGGGGGATTTCCTGTTGCGCCTTTAAAACCCTTCAAGTTGGGGCAGCTATGGAGATGTGCAATCAATGTTCCTATCATCCCTCATTGTCAAAGCTCACATGTGGAAACTACTTTATAGTCAACATATGCCACCAACAAAATCTATAAATATGCAATTTGGAAACAATGTTTCTATGGCAATGTATTATTTGCCAGAGCAGTAATTATGGTCGTGCAAATGTGTTAACGGCTGGTTAGGGAATTCACACCTGTTTCTAAGTGGGTTGCAGTGACTTGCTATCTTTTCCTTTCCAAATTTCATTGCTCAGAATACATATTCTTTGAGGATGAATTCATCATTACCACTTTAATCATTTATTATTTACTGAGTGCATAGCATCGGCAAAGGGGGTGATTTTTGTTGGGTTTGGAATGAGAGGAAGAAGTTGCCTTTGGGAGTGTGAAGCAGGAAGCTTTTCCAAGCCCGAGGGCTGGTGTAAGAAAAGGAAACATGGAGATGGGTTGTATGAAGCAAGGAAAGAAACTGAGAGGAGTGAATTTTAACTGAAAAGCCACGGGGAAGGAAACTTCTTGCATTCTTGGGAGTAGAAAGAAAGGAAGTAGGAAGTAGTATGAAGGAAGTAGGTTGAAATAGGAAAAGGAAAAGAGAAAGACTAAAGCAGAATATGAGAGAGAAAGAGGATACTGTGAGATTATTCATTCATTCGTTAAACAAGAACTGAAAACCTGTTATGAATCAAGGAACTCTGAGACATTAATATCCTTTCATGGGGAAACTGAGGCTCAGAAAGTTAAGTGAGTTCACACAGACAGTAAATAGTCGACCTTGACTCTAAATCAGAGCCTTCTGATTTTGTAGTCTGTGTTTTTTCTGCCATGCTGATGCTCCTACCCCCACAAGAGGCATTGTTTTTATCATTTTTCTTATAGATTTTTACATTTCCTGAATTGAAAATATGTTTGCATTAGATATGTGGAGTTCTAGGTGCTAGAGAGACTGAAAACATTGCCACATTTGGTTGGAAGGAAATCATTAGTGAAAACAACTTTCTGGTAGTCACTTCATGATGTATATGTATATCACATCATCACATTATACACTTCACATATATACAATTATATTTATTAAGCCTTCCTTAATAAAGCTGGAAATAAAAGAGGAAATAACTTTTGGCATGGAGTGGTATAAGTGCTGGAAAGAGAATGTGTTGAGAGCATCTTGGAATGATTGAACAAGACCGCTAAGAATGCTCCAGGAGCTTGATTTATTGTTTGTTTGTTTCTTCTCCTTTGATTCATTGATAGATATGCAAGATTTTTGAAGAAAACTCTTATTGGTTATATATTTTGATTTAATTATTATTGTATCTTCATTCATAAAGTCTGAGGGTGGCTTATCAGATTACAAAGCTAACATTCAGTATTTTTATGACCTAAACTCTTGACAAGGTATTATTTGAATAGACTAGAATCATTTTTTTTAAGTTGACAAAAAGAAATTCCTCCCAAAGAAATTGTTTTCAATCTCAATGCAGTGTGTCAACCTGACGAATTAACAAAACATATCAAATAATATAACACTGGAGATTTAGAAGCATCAATTTATCTTCATAGCAAATTGCCCAAAGAATTTTGGTGCTCTTTAATTTAATAACTCAGTATATTCTGTTATCTATAACTGGCCTTGACTGAAGTTTCAAGCAAAAATAAACTTTCCATCTTAACTTCCTGAAGTAATTTTAAGAATAGTCCGGATGGGCCTAATAGCAAAATGAAGTGGAAAGAGTCATTTTTCTAAATAAATCAGCTCCCAATTTCTCCAATGTCTGAACGAATATTTTTATAAATAAATAGAAGGTGTTGTCTGCTCATTTCACATTATCTTTTTGTCATTTTTCATCGTCTATGATAGCTCTATGCTAGTTAAAGGCACAGCTTAGCTCCTTTGAATCAAACTTTGCCTTATATGTAGTGGCTCCCCTGCAGGCATGAGCACTTAGAAATCATTTATCAATTATAATTATGGATAATCATAAAAAGTATGTAATTTATGTGTTTCCAGGTAAGTCACAGTCTATGTTTGGTTACCAGTGTCCTTGTAACATTGGGATGCTAACCTGATGTTGCAAAGGTCCTCTTCTCTGAGATGCAAACTTTTCTGTGCTTTGAGTACTTATTAAGTATCTTCAATGCGCTTAGCTTTGTACATCTTGAGGTTGGAAATCCATGGGATATTATTAGTAATTGCTTAGGGAAGATTTACCGTCTCATTTAGGAGGCACATCCATATAAATGGAAACAAAGAGGTAACAGTTCAAATCAATATATATTCAAATGCCAAACTGTGTGACCCAAACAGTATGTGCCAAGCAGATCAGAAGAAGGGGAAGATTGAAATTAAGTAATCTGTGAAGGCCACTTGGGAAAAGCGTGCCTTGAAGAATGCTGAGCAATGAGCCTAGGACATAGTAATGGGTTTGATGAGTATTAGTTGAATGAATAAATGGGGTAGGAATAGGAAGGAATAGTGGGAAGGGCGTGAACAGCAGGGGGTAAGGGGTACTTCCTTCAGACTTTCAATGCTGGCTGGGTCTCAGTATGTGGGTGTCTGCTTCTCTGGGACCTTTATTTTCCCCCAGATGATTGCTCTGTCTATCCTCTTGCCTTATGTCCAACAAATTCACAAACCTCCTACCTCCTGTTCAAAAGGCGTCCAGGTATCCCCATGTGCACAGTGGTTGACCTTTAAGCAGTCACTTCCATGTGCACCCCCTTCACCTCACAGGGACTGAACATATAAAATGCAGTGAGTACCCCAGCTCTACAGAGAAGGAAGTTGGAACTCGTAGATGTAAGGAAGCCAGCTAAGAAATACATGCAGAGACTATGCCCACAGCTCCCAAATTATTATTTTTTATTGGAAGATCACTGAAAAAAGAAGTCTCTGCAGTGAAATAAGTTTGGGGAGGACTGCATACACTCACCTTCGTACATTTTATAAAGCACATCACCATATTACAATCTCTGAGAAGCTCTGTCGTAAAGAAACCTGTTAATTTTTTTTAGTGCAGCATTTCCCCTAATTTATGGTCACAATCCTTTTATCTCATTACCAATTATCAGTGTTTCCCAGATCATCTGAGTATATATTTCATCTTTCTTCACCCCGAACATGGCTCTAGAATCTCTTCAAATTCTAGCCTCCACCCTCCTTTTCTACCATTTTTCAAAATTATAGATACTCCTGTCTTAAAAATGTTCCTTCCATCTCCTAATTTATCTGAATCCTTTTTCCAGGATGTTATGGGTTGAACTGTGTCCTCCCCAAAATTCATATGTTGAAGTCCTAATCTCTAGCACCTCAGAATGTGACCTTATTTGAAAGTAGGGTTGTTGCAGATGTAATTAGTTGTGTTTAGATGAGATCAGACTGGAGCAGGGCGGGCCCCTAACCCCTAATATAACTGGTGTCCTTATATAAAGGGGAGATTGGGACACCTGCATGCACACCAGGAGAGGGCCGTGTGAAGTTGAAGGCATTGACTGGGGTGATGCATCTATAAACCAAGAAACACGATTAGTTTCAGCAAATCGCCAGAAGCGAAAAGAGAGGGATGGAACAGACTCTCCCTCATAGTTTGCAGAAGGAGTCAACCCTGCCAATACCCTGATCTCGGACTTCTGGTCTCTATAACTGTGAGACAATAAATTTCGGTTGTTTAGGTCACTTCGTATGAGGTACTTTGTTAGAGCAGCCTGAGGATACTATACGCAGTGTATCCTGCACTCACTTCTCCAGAATGTCCTTCTTTTCCATTCCCCTGCTTGTAACTGCTGGAGTCCCGAGAGCTCATCACAAATGTCACCTGTTCAGCAATGCTTCCCTTGACTTCCCCAGCAAAACCAATTGCCCTCTACCCTGGTCTTCGACAGCACTCTTTATTTCCCCATTGGTCTGTAAACCCCTTGGAAATCGTCTTCTTCTTTGTATTCACAGCACTTAACAGAATGATGGTCACCCTTAGTTAGGTGCTCAATAAATGTGTGTTTGAATGAACAGCTGAATGACGAATGGATCCCTGGTGTTTTTGCTCCTGACTTATTATGTGTCACAAAGCGGTGGAGTGGTGGTCATGCTGGCCCTCTGAGATGGCACAAATAGCTTTCAACAGAGTAAGTCCAAGTGTAGGATAAAGTGGTCATTAACATCTCTTGACAACCTTTTGCTAGAGGCTCAGATGAGATCAGCGTGTGATAAGCACATTATGATGTGGTCCTACTGCAGATGCCATTAGATCAAAGCACCCCGGCTCCCGCCATCCAGTTTCAATTTCATATTGATGCCTGGGGGGATGGAACCACATATTGCAGAGCAAATGCTTCATGGTTTTAATTGGAACATTCAGGACTCTTAATACCTGTGATGGTTCTAGTGTGAGATGTAGGGATTTTTAATTAGCACTTTAACCCTGGATTTATTTTTTTCCCTCTGTAATAAAAAAGAAACAATGTTGATTTCATAGTTACATTGAAAGTAAAATTGTTTGTGAGTTAAGAGTTATAATTGTTAATGTTGATATCAGAGATGGATTTCGGATTAGAATGATGAGGAATTATGTATAGCTGCTTCTTGTTATTTTACTCTGGTGTTCATGCCTATTGTGTCTTTGAAAGGTGTATTTTGCCAGGGTTATATTGTGAATTTACAAAAAAAAAAAAAAAAAGAACACCCATTTTTCTTTAGAATGCTAAATTTTTTTTTAAAGATTTTATTTATTTATTTGAAAGAGAGAGAATGAGAGAGAGAGAGAGCACATGAGAGGGGGGAGGGTCAGAGGGAGAAGCAGACTCCCCGCCGAGCAGGGAGCCCGATGTGGGACTCGATCCCGGGACTCCAGGATCATGACCTGAGCCGAAGGCAGTCGCTCAACCAACTGAGCCACCCAGGCGCCCCTAGAATACTAAATTTTACTCCCAGGGTAACAGACTGTCCTGGTTTGCCCATGATGGTCCAGGTTGGCACTGAAAGTCCTGCATCCCAGGAAACCCTCAGTGATGGGTCGTTTTGGATAATTGATCATTCCATGTGCACCCTCAGTTTTGGGTTTCTGTAGTTTGGTGACGTTACAACTTCAAGAATATTTTTGAGTACTAATATTGCACGACCTACCCTGAGAGACAGATAAAATGTAAACCTTACTTCTAGGCCTCAGATCTCATGAGCGTGATGCAAGCCTTATATGCTGAAAGTCCTAAGTCATCACACAATTGAGCTTAGAAGGGAATAGGTTTCAGACTGTGGAACAGGGCAGTTTACAATTGACCTTGAATGATATATAAACTTTTAAAAAGCAAATATTTTTTTAAACAGATAATGTATTATTTGTTTCAGAGGTATAGGTCTGTGATTCAACAGTCTTGCACAATTCAGAGCGCTCACCATAGCACATACCCTCCCCAGTGTCTATCACCCAGCCACCCCATCCTTCCCACCCCCCACACTCCAGCAACCCTCAGTTTGTTTCCTGAGATTAAGAATTCCTCATATCAGTGAGATCATGTGATACTTGTCTTTCTCTGATTGACTTATTTCGCTTAGCATAATACCCTCCAGTTCCATCCACGTCGTTGCAAATGGCAAGATTTCATTTTATTTTGATGGCTGCATAATATCCCATTGTGTGTATATATATATATATGTGTGTGTGTGTATATATATACCACATCTTCTTTATCCATTCATCTGTTGATGGACATATAAACAAATAATGCTTTAGTTTGGGGGATATAATTTTTAATTCATTCATTCATTCATTCATCCATTCATTCATTCATTCATTCAGTTTCTCCATCACCAAATTGTGAACCCCTTGAGAAGTTCACATGTATTTTGTAATTATGGAAAATAATACTCCTTTAAAGATCAGTAAAATCCATGGATAAATTGCCTTACCTTACTATCTATTCTTTAAAAAAAAATTTTAACTACGGTAAAAAAAACACATGACATTTTCCATCTTAACCATTTTTCAGTGTGCAGTTCAGTGGACTTAAGTACATTCACACTGCTGTGCGGCCACCACCACCATCCGTCCACAGAACTCTCTGAAACTCTGTGCCCTTAGACAATAACTCCTTATCTCCCCCTCCTCCCAGCTTCTGGCAACCACCATTCTACTTTCTGTCTAAAAATGTGACTACTCTAGGGACCTCCTATAAATGGATCATACCCTACTTGTCCTTTGTGATTGGCTTATTTCAGTAAGCCCAATGTTCTCAAGGCTCATCTGTGCTGTAGCATGCATCGTAATTTCCTTCCTCTTTAAGCCTGAATAATATTCCACTGTGTATATTGTGCATTTTGTTTATCCATTCATCTGCTCATAGACATTTGGCTCGTTTCCACCTTTTGGCTATTGTGAATCATGGTGCTATGCACATAAGTGTACAAGTAACATTTGGTTTCAGTTATTTGGAGTATATTCCCAAAATGTAATTTTTATCGTCAACCTTATAATCAGTAAGTGATTAACAAGACAGAATGCGCCAGTGTTTCCGGTGTTCTCTCTTCAATACTGCAAGTGGCAACGCTGACGCTGTTTCTCTGTCGCCAGGTGGCGCCTCTGAGCCCAGTCAGTAGGGGCATCGGAGGGAGCCGCGAGGCTAGAGGAGGAAGATGGACACCCTCCTCTTTTTTTTCTTTGACTCCTTACTTTCAGTCCAGTGTTCCCCTGGCCTCTTCATTTCAGCTTTGCTATTCACTCGGGGTTAGAAATTGAATTCATGTTGCCATTTTCCTGTCACAAAGGAAACCAGCTGCCTGTGCTGTCCCGGGGACAGTGGACACCGTAAGCTAGTGCCCTTCTCCTCAGAGGTCTGGGCCAAGCCCGAGGGACCTTCCCCAAGGGCAGCGCCCCCAGCATCCGCTGATCATTGCCTTCTCGAAGATTCCTTCCACAGGGGCCTTTACAGGCAACTCAGTTGATAAGCTTAATCCTCTAACTTTGTTTCTCTAGCCTCTGGGGCAGGACTCACTTCCTGCCCTTGCTACTTCCTTGATACCTTAGAGTTTTCTTTTTTGTATTTTCGGTTACTTAGTTAACAGTTCTTTTGTTAACTTCTCTCTTTTGAAATAACCAGCCTGTTCCCGTCTCCTGCAGAACCCCAATGACACATTGTGTACTCTCGGATTACCCTGATCCACCTTTTCCTCCAGCTTTTATTTTCATGTTCTCCAAACTCCATTTACTTTTGCGTTCAGGTAGTGCGTGGAGTTCTCACGGTTCTGGCCACATTTCATATTGTTCTAGTTTCTTCTCTGAAACGTTTAGCAATATCACTGTGGCAGTTGCCCACCTAAATTTCAGTTAACCGTTGAATAGCTTCTGTAGAGAAAGTACAGCTCTTTTCCTAGAGCTGGAAAGTCTTCTAGAATACCTGACGACTGTACATATGCCCAAACTAATTCTGTTAAAGAGGTTCCTTTTGGAGACCCTTTGACTGACCAGGAGGATAGGGGTCCAAAGTGTTCCTTTAGGGACATTTAAAAATGCTGGCTTTTTATGGTGCTTTTATTACTACTATTATTATCATTTTTATTATTTTTATCCAGATAATATCAGCATTCTCTTAAAGTGGGGGTATTTATACACCTGTATGTTTCTATATGTGCCTACCACCTGGCATTAGAAAATGATCCTAATAAGAACTTTTTCTTGGACTCTACTCTTCCAGGCACTCTTATTAAGTCTTTTTATGTACATTATTGGTGTATTTTTCAACTCAATGTACATTTTCCCCATTTTATATAAGGTAAATGAGGCTCAGAAAGGACTTCCATACAAATCTACCTAACTAGAGCCAGTGTCATTGTCCCAGACCGAGGCCTTGCTTTAATCTCTGATTCCCAAGCAGCTCATGTGACATCAAATAAATGGTTCTGATATTAAGGTTTATGAAATAAACAGATTGTAAGTAAGGTTTTTGTAAAAATCACAAAATTTATGGAGAGAAGTTTACGTGTGCATATAGATGCATATGTAAAATTTATAATATACACACAGATCATATATATACAACAAGAATTGTGTGTGTGTGTGTGTGTGTACATTTTCATCATGATAGGTCCCTGAACTTAGCTGTATGACCTTGAATGGGACAGTGCATTCTCTCCATGTGAGTTACATCATCTGTAAAATGGGGATAATAATATCTGCCTCGTTGGGTTTTGTTAGGATTAACTGAATTAATCTTTGTAAAGTTGCTGGCCCAGGGCCTGGCACATCATAGTCAATAAATGCCAGCTCACTTCCCTTCGCTTCAGACTATCAAGGCGTAAAACAAAGTGGGATATTGTACGTGATTGTGTGCCATAAACTGTAAAGATCTATACAAATTTAACATCTTCTTATTATAAAGCTGTATTATTAGTTGAGTCAAAAATGCAAGAAGTTAATTATTCTGAGAACAATGAGATGTGACTTTCAATTATTCCGGATGATGAAGAAAAGGTTTAAATGGATAATCCAAAACAAAGGGCTGTTAGTTAACAGAATAAGCAAATTAGACTGCATTATATTGTTATGTTATTATCAATTTCAACTCTGATTAACTGCCAATTAACATATGGCTGCTTCCCGAGAGGAAACAATAGAGAACAGTGAACAGAGAGATGAAGTCCCCTCACCCTGAAACTCCTTATCTTTGCCCAGAAGTGACTTCTAACTTCCTTCGACTGAGGGGTCTGGAGTGTGACCTCGTCAGTATTCTCCAGCGACCTTCCCATGTAAGGGTTTTCAGCTTAACTGACAGTCAGCTGGCCAGTCTCATCAAATGTTTGTTTTTTAAGATTTTACCTATTTATTTGAGAGAGAGAGAGAGCACAAACAGGGGGAGAAGCAGGCAGAGGGAGAAGCAGACTCCCCACTAAGCTGGGAGCCCCCAATGCAGGACTCAATCCCAGGACCCTGGGATCATGACCTGAGTCGAAGGCAGATGCTTAACCGACTGAGCCACCCAGGCGCCCTCACCAAATGTTTCACTACAACGGGATGTGCCGGTCTGTTTGCTCACAGTTCTCTTCTCTCTCTTTTCCCTGTTTTGCCCGGTATCACAGGGTAGATACTCTTCCCAGGCCCCTGTGCTACTGGCTTCCAGGTAGTTTGGGCACCTGGGAGGCATTGGCAGAAGGCTGGAAGGGGGAAGGGGACTGAGAGTATTTCTTCCCATTTCACTGCCTTGGGTGGCATCTCCCCAGCTGGCAGCAGTTGCCCCTTCTTGGCTCCAACTCCTGCCAGGAGCACCTCTCTCGGGTCCCAACTGCCACCCCTCCCCGGGTTCTGTCTCCTGCAGGTAGCCTGCTCCTGGCCTCTGGGAACACCACACCTGCTTTCGTCGCTCCAGCCTCAGGGGATGCGGTGGCTTCTTGAGCTGCTCTTCCTACTTTAATCACAGTCCCGGTTTGCTTTCTCAACTCTTCATCACCTTTGCAACCCATTCCTTTATTCGTTTCCCTTTGTTAAAGGACACAGGGAGGATTTTGCTTCCGACTGAACCCTGTGAAGCGTATGTGAGGAGATGATAGGATAGATCCCTTATACTGGTGGGAAGTGGACTGGCGGGGGTCAGCATCTCATTCCCAAACCAGCTCCCACAGCTCCTTCTTCACTTTGCCCTCCACTGGAGCCCATTCTCCTCCCAGCTCCAGAAGCCATCATGTCCCTTCCTACTGGGTGGATCTAGGACAAATATGTCCTTTAATTTTTAAAAATCATGAACAGGTGGCCATGCTCCACAAGCAGCAGAAGGCTGAGTATTAATAACAGAATTAGTGAAGTAATCACAATGAACTTACTGCAAAATTAATCTGCCATGTATTAATGACATGCAGACACATCACCATCCTGCACTGGGGACTGGTGGGGGATATGACTGGCTAGAAACGGCTGCTGACTAACTGACACGATTTCTATTACTTTCACAATACCTCGCCAACATGTCCTAGGGTTTTTGTTTTAATCTCTGTTTGTTTTCTAGCCATTGGGAACAGCATCAATGATTACGCTTTTCCCTTAATTCACTGTTTTTATTTTTATTAGAGACATATACTTGTATATAGACTTCTACCATTCTGGCTGGTAAAGCCACATACAGGGCTATCCATGTCACACAGGCATGATCTCATTTAATTTTTACAACAGCTGCAAAGCAGATAATATTAGTATCTCTCTTTTCAGTTGAGTCTCTGAGAGGTTTAAGTAGTTTACCCGAAGTCATACACCCTGCAAATGGCAGGACTTAGATACCAACTCAAATTTGTCTGACCCCCTAATTTCTATAGGAAAAATGGCATCAATACACATAAAAGGTGACAACTTTAGATAAAAGAGAACTTCCAGTTGAAATGAACATGTTTTTCCTTTTATTGTCTCTGCTCAATATCCTCCTCAGGTCTTATTCTCCCAGGTGACCCAAGAGTCATGGTACCACTTGGCTCCTGAAATCCGATATGGCTAACCTCCATCTTTCTATGTGATTACTTTCTCCCATTTAGTAGAAGTTGCATAATAACGAAGGCAGTTCTTCATGAGCTGGATCCAGTTGCAGACTCTCGGTGGCATAGACAACTGTATTTCTACTTTCCTCCTCTTGTCCTTTTCAGAAGCAGTCTAGCAGGGAGTGGGGTAGCTGTCAGCAGACCCACGCTGTTCAGCTATTCTCGGAATCCATTATTGAAGTCAGACTCTTTCCTCCCTCCTATTCAGACGCTTGCCTGCTAGTTCTAAAGAGAAGAAGGTAGAGTGCTCTGAATCCCTTCAATTACTTGTTTCTGGGTGAACATGGTTCGGGGAATGTTAATGGTGCCTTCTCTAAATACCTTTACAAGAGACAGCATGAACAAAAGTCTGAATTCCAGACCTTAGGGGCTCCAGTCATACTTGCCAAAATACAGATTCAAGGGATACCCTCCCCTAATACCTACAAAGCTATCCCCTAGCACCTGGATTTCAACTCTATTTTCCAAAAACATTTTTCCCGAGCTAAAAGAGTTTTCTTTATTGATTATCTTTCTCTCACTTATTTTTTTTTCCAAATTGTTTCAGCAACATTCTAAAATGCATATGCAATGAAAATTTTGTCCTCTGGGTTTGTAGTTGTTTTTCTTCTCTAGTCCGTTAATAAAATGAGATTAAAAAGGCACAATTATATTTTTTTGGGGGGGTCAGTTAGTGAAGCAGTTCTTGAAATACATTCTTCCCCATTCTGATTTTTAACCACTGAATATATTTTTTGGAATCTAGCTAAATTCTTGTCTCCAATCCTCAAATTTTAAATTTGTAGAATTATGGGCAGAGGATTATCTCTGAGAGAGATGAGAAAGTCTCCCTTGAAAACTAGGATGGAGCAGTAGACCATCTTGTTTGGGGAGGAGAGAGGTAAATCAGTAAACTTTACCTCTTCCTTTTCATTTCTTCCTCCATTTATACTTCTGTCTTGGTCCCTTTCCATGTTTATTCCTGACCCCTGATCACATTCTGCAAGAACATTATCAATAAAAACCTTTCAAAGAGGAATAACGACATATCACCAAATCTGTCATCACTGGTTGGTTACCAAATTATACATCTTCAAATATGATTTCACAAAACTACTTTTAAGATTGCACAAATCAAAGTAGTCTCTTGTTAAGACAAATAAAAAGATTAAATCATCAACATACGTCAAGCTTTAGGAGTTAAGCTACCACTTATGTAGTTCATAGAAAAGCTTTGTATATAGACAAAGGAAAGCTACCCATGGGTTGACTTTGTGGAGCATGGCTCAAAAAATGAGCTTCTATAATCAGATCCTTGCTTCCTGTAATCCGTACTGGGAAATGGAAAGGCTAGGCTAGTTACTAGTGAAAGGAATGAGTTTAAATTGAGTTTAAGACGAAGGAATCATTAGGCTTCATCAAATGTTTCTCTGTGTTTCAAAATGTGCTGCGTCTCATGAAGAACTGAGTCCCTTTGAGATATTATTCCCATATATTTTCCTTAGAAAAACATTCTCTTCTGTCATATGTGTTAGTAAATGAACATTTCGTGGCTCGAGAACAGGAAAAAAAGGTCCCTAAGAGCTGGCTGTCCCCCACATAGTTAGTGCCTTGCTTCTGCAGATTAATCATCTACTTGAATATGGCAATGGGAGTCTGCCGGCCAAGGATTGCTTTTTAAAAGTTTTCATGTAGACTGAGCCCCAGTCCTGGTCATGTACCCCTATCTGGTTTCCTGCATGTGACATCTTTCACCAGCAGGGCCAGCAGACCAACAATGGGTTGCTACCGTAGTCACAGTAGGTCTGGAAGGAGCCTGTGAGAACTGGAACTATTGGCAGTTAAGACATGGGCAAAACTGTTTGGTGACGACCCTCACCCTTAGGTGCCCTCCTTCTTCACATTTTATAAACCCAGGATATCAGCCCGTAGGCTTTATTTTCCCTGCTTTGAACTTTTCCAGGTACTATTCTGCTCCTGTAAACAATCCAAATGCATTTGACCTATGAACCACACCTTAAGGCCCTTCTAAAGACTCAAGGAAGTAAATTGAGTCTGAGGATTAATAATAATCAATGAGTTGACCCTTGCAAATAGCACAACTTTATTTTCATTTGATTCATTTAAACAAATATTTATTAGCATGTAACACATACCAGGGTCTATGGTATATAGTAATAACCAGGAAGATAAGGGCCCTGATGTCACAGAGCTAAGTCAGAAGTGGACATGGCACTTGAAATACAGGCAGTATGATGAGAGCTTTGATAAGGGACATTGGCCAGTCTAGTGGATCCAGGTTTGTGGAGGTTAAGAGGGCTTCCCAAAGACAATATCTTCTGAGACCTGAAGAGTGGTCTGTTAGTCAAGCATAGGAGGGGCCCAAGAAGGGAGACTGGTTCTGCCTGAAGGAAAGGGAGCACAATGCATGAGGGTACTGAAGAGAATTTGGTGCTGCTGCAAAGCAGAGTGGGAAGGGCAGAGGGGTAAAAACAGAGGCAAGTGCGGACCTTTCTTACTACCTGCAAGAGTTCCCTTGGGAACTCTTCTAATGGTAGATGTAAGACGTAGTGACAGCCAATGGGAGACAGCTTTTGGGAGAAGTCAATCTTTTGTGGTCCCCCATTCCTAAATATGTGACTCCTTGCTGTACCTACATAATGGGCAGTGTGCTGCCATAAACTCTCTGAGGGCTGTTTAGTTATCACATGTATGCATCTCTCTGGCCCCTGATGTGAAGCGGCCCCAACACGCACCACTGACATGTAAATAGCAAGAGAAATCTTCCCAGATCATAGGTAACCTTCCTGGACATGTGAAATCTTGATTCTTCTCCTGGTGCTAAAGATGTCGCTATGATCTGTCCTTTCTACAACTCCTCATAAGGAAGCTGTATCAGTCACGGCTTTGCTCCAGGGTTCTGAACAAAACAGCCTTGCCCACCATTCACAGCTGAATGGTTCAGAGCACTGGAGGAAAGCTACCCATGGGTTGACTTTGTGGAGCATGGCTCAAAAAATGAGCTTCTATAATCAGATCCTTGCTTCCTGTAATCTGTACTGGGAAATGGAAAGGCTAGGCTAGTTACTAGTGAAAGGAATGATGAAAAGATGCTACGTAGTTGAGTCTGGATTCCCATAAGACCAATTCATGTACAAGTCAAAGCTCAGTGGCAGTTCTGGCAAGGATCAAAAAAGTTAATGCCTGTGCAATCCTTAGAACAGTGCCTGACACAGAGAATATGCTCAATAAGGATTAGCTATTACTAATTTTGTATCTTGATGCTGACAACATGGCCAGAAAAAGCTTTCTGGCAGAGAGGCGTGTGGAACAAGCAAATGCATAGAGAGAAACCGAAATGCCATGAGGGAGAGGCCAGGCCCAAGCCTGATACCATTTTAGTTTCAATTTCAAATCACATGCATCCCTTATATAGATGCCCTGTCCTTGAGGTAACTTGGGAGAGATTCTGTTTTTTATAGCTAAATAAACCCAACTAATTAACTTCATAGTTCACAGAATGAATTCGGCAAAATGAGTTGCTGTTCCTAAACTGAGTTGTAGCATATGGGCACATGATATCATGTCAAAATAATGAATTATTGTTTGGATTTTCTTTTAAGATTTTATTTATTTGAGAGAGACAGAGAGACCATGAGCATGGGGAGGGGGAGGAGAAGTGGGAGTGGCAGAAACCAGACTCCCCATTGAGCAGGGAGCCCGATGCGGGACTCGATCCCAGGACCCTGAGACCATGACCTGAGCTGAGGTCCGACACTTAACTGACTGAGCCACCCAGGTGTCCCCTGAACTACTGTTAAATCCTAAAGCTCTAGAGCATTCTTTTCACCCAAGTGTATGTTTATCAATGAATTTAATAACCTTCCTCACTACACAGATGAGCTGATACTATTTGGCCTATGAATTTTCACAGATTCTGCTTTGTAAAATGTTGGGGTAATGAACTAACTGAAAACTTCCCACAGAGGCCAGTTCTGATACAAGTCCCTTTGGCAGTCCAGTTCCAGGAGAGGCAAAAGAGGTATCTGATGGTGTATGGGTCCAGCCAAGACACTGACAAAAGAGTAAACTATTTGAAACTTCCAATTAAAGAGGAATAAAGTAAGCAGGAAAGTAATAGTGATCCTAACACTGTGAAATGCTTCATTATGAATGGAAATAAAAATAATTTTCTTAAAACTGAAATAAGGATAATGTTCTCAAATGTGGTGAAACAGGATAAGCAACTCATTTGGCATAGAAGAAATAAGGCAGCAGAGGAGGAGGGCCAGCTAAATAGGGGACTAATTGAGACTTATGTCTCAGTCAGTATCATCTGCCCCTGCCTCTAAATCAAGAATTATGCTTTTGAGCAATGCAATCAATCTTTTAGTATCTGAATTCTGTCTTCCTGCTCAGGTTTATTTCACTCAAATCATCATGCCATAGTTAAACTTTACATTATTTCATAAGGATGTTCCTGTTTTCTCATGGCTAATAGTTATCATTTTATTTTGTTTTGTTTTGTTTTACTTTTTAAAGATTTATTTATTTATTTGAGAGAGAGTGAGTGGGAGGGGGAGGGGCAGAGGGAAAGGGAGAGGGAGAATCTTAAGCATGCTCCATGATGCGGGGCTCGATCTCACAACGCTGAGATCATGACCTGAGCAGAAATCAAGAGTCGGATGCTCAACTGACTGAGTCACCCAGGCACCCCTGGTGGTTATCATTTGAAAAGGACTGACCTGTTAAAAGAGTTCAGGGTGGGTTTGTTATCACAGATCCTTAAAGATGGACTTCTTTGGTTGCACAAATGGTGAAGCCATTATGCTTTCATTGTGAAGGTTTTCACCTGGGACTTTTCAAACATTCACAGAGGAAGAGAGGCTAGAGCAATGATCTCCCAGTTATCCACTGCCTAACTTCAATCTCTAATAACATTTTGCCAACATTGTTTGCTCTATCCCCCGGCTTATTGATTGATTTGTTTGTCTTTGCTTGAGTATTATAAGCAAATCCCAGACATCTCATTCCATTCACAGATACTTTATTATGCATAAAAGACATCAAATATTATATTACTTAGAAAAAACCAGAAAGGGAAACCTGAAAAATATTTGGCCTCCACCACTGCTTTCCAAGTATCCAAATTTTACCCCTCCTTCAAGGCTCAGTTCAAGCATACTAGGCTCCCTCTCAAAAGAGATGGCATCATCTGACCTACACATTTCGGAATTAATTTTCTGCTGTCTTACCTGTAGCATGTCCTTAATTGATTTGATATAATGTTAAATTTTCTATTTTGATTGAACTTCTCAAGAATTTATGTTGTATCCCAAATAAGAACAAGGAAGCAATGAAGGATAAAGGAAAACACTCAAATTTAGACTCAAGGAAGTCCTAGGTTTCAATGGGGGATTCTTTTATTTTACTTAAGTTTTCTGGTCTCGGTTTCTACAGCTGTCAAATGAAGAAGAGACTGGCCCTGTTATGCTGTAAGCTACCCACATTTTTACTCACAATTGTAATTGTACTTATTTTAGTGATTTAATTTTAAATATGGGATTCATGCTGCATGAATATATTTTAGCAAGATCAGAAATGTTGCCTGTGATTTTCTAATCAAATAAAATACCATAAATCACACACACACACACACACACACACACACACTCCTGGGAAGATTAAATGATTAAATGAGATAATGAATGTGAAATGTCTGGTTCACAGCAGATTACAATAAATGGTACCTATTATTATTAGCTTGTGACCATCTGCCCGAAAGAAAAGCCTGTGTCTTACAAAACTCATTTCTTTCCTCACAGAGCTTGGCCCTGTGATTCACACACAATTGGCATAAGCTCATTTAATATTTGGGTCATTGATTTGCTGATATACCAGGTAGAATAATGTTTACATACTAGAAAAAAATAGGACTGGCAATGTAGAGAGTATTTTCCACTGCATCAGGAGAGAACTTTTGATATGGAGTCACAGGTAAAAGGACCAGATAAAATGTGTCCTGAGATTCAGATATGAATCCTGTTCTAGCCACACACAAACAGGGGATTTTGAACCTTGCCTTGGGCAATATATAAACAACCTCAGAGCTGTAGTTCAGCACATGTTTATTACATTCTGATTTATCTTTTTCTAATCTCTCTCCCTCAAAATATGAAAAAGTCTACTAGGCAATTTAATAGGAAACATGGACAACCTCACCTAAGTCCTTCTGATCTGCTAATCCTCCCTCCAACCAGCTAGCCATTTCCAAAGTCCTGTTTCATTGGATTCTTCTAGTTCTGGCATAAACATCTTGGAAAGACCTGTGAAACAGACTAAAAATTATACGATCCCTCAGGTCAATGTGTTTTGCATGCATTCGTGTAGTTTAGGGAACATATGACCACAGTCTCAAAGAGCCATGCAAGGTAACTGGAGGTTGCTATGTTTCTAACACAAGTCCACAACCTGTCAGAAAATAGTCCTCAGCCTGAAGTCTGTCATGGTCCCCACGCTTCTCTGTTCTCTGAGTATTTTGCCTACAGGCAAATGTGTAGTGGTTCAAAACACATTAAAAAATGTAGTCACATGCAAAAGGATGAAACTGTACCATTTCCTTACACCACACACAAAAATAGACTCAAAATGGTTGAAAGACCTAAATGTGAGACAGGAGTCCATCAAAATCCTAAAGGAGAACACAGGCAGCAACCTCTTTGACCTCAGCTGAAGCAACTTCTTCCTAGAAACATCACCAAAGGCAAGGGAGGCAAGGGCAAAAATGAACTATTGGGACTTCATCAAGATAAAAAGCTTTTGCAAAGCAAAGGAAACAGTCAACAAAACCAGAGACAACCAACAGAATGGGAGAAAATATTTGCAAATGACATATCAGATAAAGGGCTAGTATCCAAAATCTATAAAGAACTTATCAAACTCAACACCCAAAGAACAAATGATCCAATCAAGAAATGGGCAGAAGACACGAACAGACATTTTTCCAAAGACGACATCCAAATGGCCAACAGACATATGAAAAAGTGCTCAACATCACTCAGCATCAGGGAAATCCAAGTCAAAACCTCAATGGGATGTCACCTCACACCAGTCAGAATGGCTAAAATTAACAAGTCAGGAAAAGACAGATGTTGGCGAGGATGCGGAGAAAGGGGAACCCTCCTACACTGTTGGTGGGAATGCAAGCTGGTGCAGCCACTCTGGAAAACAGTATGGAGGTTCCTCAAAAAGTTGAAAGTAGAGTTACCGTATGATCCAGCAATTGCACTACTGGGTATTTACCCCAAAGATACAAAAGTAGGGATCCGAAGGGGTACGTGCACCCCGATGTTTATAGGAGAAATGTCCACAATAGCCAAACTATGGAAAGAGCCAAGATGTCCATCAATAGTTGAATGGATAAAGAAGATGTGGTGTATATATATATATATATATATATATATATATATATATATATATATATA